>NC_073308.1:7399206-7654227 GCF_027595985.1 Sorex araneus | reverse complement strand
GGTTACATAGTTCTCAGGATTATGTCGGTTATACAATTCTCAAACACCCTTCCCTTCACCAGTGCCCATCGTCCATCACCAACCCCCCCAGTATACCTGCTGCCCCCTCCAACCTCCCCAGTCCCCACCCTTGTACTTGATAAGTTTCACTTCGTTTACGCCTTATTTCGATTACATTCCATGTTTCAACACACAACTCACTACCGTTGTTGGGGTTTCCCCCAAAAAAGAAAAGCAGTCCTATTGCCAAGGAGGCATTTGATAGTTCTCCACTGCTAAGAATATAGAGATATTAAGTCCCGCTGTTTGTTACATAACTTTTCTTTTTCCCCCTTGCCCCGCGCCACCGAGTTCACGCCTGTTTAGTAATCGCCACGCTGCCTGACAAGGGAAAAAAAACCGAAAAGGATGGTTATTTCCCGTCATCAGCAGGCGTGGGGCTCTGGCTTAGTTGATAGACTAGTAGAGTGTCTGCAAGCAGTTTCTGGAACCTAAGGTCTTGCGCTGGTATCGGCTCCGGCTCGAGATTCCACCAGCGTCCCACTGTTCCATGTACATAATTTTTCCCCTTATATCCCATTCCCACGCCACCAGGTCTGTTTGCTTAATGGACATCACACTGTAGTTGACGACACGCCGCGTTTCTTCCCGAGAAAGAAGAAAATTTCTTCTCAGCCGGCGTGGGGATATAGCTTAGTTCAGTCTAGAGAGATGGCTACCACTTTGATTGCCTTCAATATTTCAGCAACAGACTTACTATTCTTGTTAGGATCTCCCACAAAAGCCCGACCCATTAAAAAGGAACCATTACATAATGCTGATGCTAAGATGACATTAGGTCGGATGCGCGGTTTTGGGTTTCTGTATAAAGTCCAGGGAAAGTACAACCAGAAATAACATCACTACAAACTTTTACCCTTTTATGGTGCTCATAAGATGGAGAAACCTAGAGAGAGGCTCGGCGTCTCCATTTTGCGCTCAGGAAAACCGCGGAACCTGCGCTGTGCTCAGGAGGAAGGAGTTGAGAGGGAGAGGTTAAAAGAATTGGGGGATGCCCGGTTCCCACTGTTTCAGCCCGCCGTGGGGTCTCTGGTCCCATGCCGGAATTAGTTCAGTGGGCTGCTTGGAGTCCAAGGGCGCTTCCTTGGGCTCTTCCATCATGCTCGCTCCACAGCAGGGTCCAAAGGGAGTTGTTTTCTATTTCTACTGCATCTGCACAGCAGTGAATTATATGCTATTTGGAAAACTTTGCAATTATGGAAAGACACTTTGAATATTTTTATGCATAGCTACTATATAGCAAAAAATTTGCCAGCAGTAGAAACAGGCATTTTGTCTCAAATGAGTACCTCTCCTATTGTTACTTTGTTTATTAATATTCAGCAATGCTTGCAAGCCTGGATCTCTAGGGTCTATATAGGACATATCAGAGATGTCTGGGGTCTATATAGGACATATCAGAGCCCATTCAGAGTTACCAGGTCCTTTATCTGAAGGCAATGAGCAAGCAGACCTTGCTCTTAGATATCATACTATTCTTACACCTGAACTGTCACTGTCATTCTGTTGTCATCGATTTGCTCGAGCGGGCACCAGTAATGTCTCCATTGTGAGACTTGTTACTGTTTTTGGCATATTGAATACCGCCATGGGTAGCTTGCCAGGCTCTCCGAGAGGGGCAGAGGAATTGAACCCATGTCGGCCGCGTGCTAGGCAAACGCTCTAGCTGCTAGGCTATTGCTCCAGCCCAGGCTATCGCTACACCTGAACAATCAAATAAATTACATCCTCAAAATGCAAAAGCCTTTCAATATCAATTTGGATTTACTAGAAAGGCAGCATGATTGTTAAAAATTACCCTGCCTGTGCACGTCATTCCAGAATAGTTTCTGATGGGGTTAATCCGAGAGCACTCCTTCCTAATGAATTATGGCAAATGGATGTTACTCATGATCCTTAATTTGCAAAATTGAAATTTATTCATGTTTCTGAGGACACGTTTTTAGGTCTGATCTTTGAAACTTGACAAACTGACGAGGCCTTTAATGATGTATCATGTCATTGTTTTAGTCAATTTTTTCAATTTGGTATTCCACAATTCTGTAAGACTGGTAATGGCCAGGATATACTGGTAACGCATTTTATACTGGTAGCACATTTTAAAACTTTTGCGTTCACTGTGGGGCCTCTAACACCATGTCCTCCGGTGATGGTTCCTATTGCTCCTCATCAATCTGAGTTGAGATCTCCAGTGATGACAGGATCTCCTGGGATCTGAAGGACTCTCGTGCATGGGGGACCTGTGGAGCCTTGATGGACTGTCGTGCTGAGAGGGGCTGTGAAGACCTGATGGACTGTCGTGACTAGGGGGGGAGTCTGTGGTGTCGGGGTGCCATGTAGAGATTTGCTGGTCTGTCGTGCCAGGGAGACAAGTGGTGGCGGGGGGCGCTGAGGTGCCTGAGTCTCCCGTGCTCCCTGGGTCTTCATGGCTGCCTTGGTCTCCTTGGCTGCTTTCTCCTCAGGAGTCAGTTCTGCTGTTTTCACTACTCCGACCTCACTGAACTCCATGGAACAAGAAGAACACAGTCAGCTCTCACAATTTACGTCCCCCCTCTGCACCTCTTCCTGACTTCAATTTGGTATTGGACCTGTCCCATCATTTACCCTTGGTTTCTGTTGAAAGTCTCGTCCTCGTCTGAGGAATCCTTGTTGTGTAGCTTCCGTGCCATGTTTTTCTGACGTGTGGCATTGAGTGGCTGATACATGTCCCTCAACCACAGGGGCTGCCTTCGCCAGAAAAAGTCCTGGAAAAGGCAAGGGGAGCTCGTGATCCTGCACCCTGGCCCACTCCTGTCCTGCCTCAGTGCCCCTCCCTCCCCTTGCTTACCTGAGGCTCATGTTCCACTGAACTTCTCCTATGAAGCAATAATCCAAAGAAGAACCTTGGAGGAAAACACGGATACACATCATTCATCATTCGCCCATTTCCCATGCTTCCTAAGATGGAGGTCTCTGGTCTTGTTAGGATAACTACATGGGTACCTTGGTCTGGAGCCATGATGAGTCAAACCACTATGACCTGACACCTTGACAAAGTTTCCATGCATACCTGTGGCAGTTTTTAGACATTTGCTGGGTCCATCCAAAGGGACAGCAGTCTCTCAAGAGACCATTACATGTATCCTGGCTAGGAAAACATGAATGATATGTAGTTGTGCTCACCACCGTGGCCCCAGCAGATGCTATGTGCAAAGAACAAACTGCCCACCACACTGAGAGAAAGCACTAGAGTCTGTCCAGAAGCCTTTCCACTTGTCGCCTCTGGATTTAGTCTCTCAGGCACCCTTTACCGGAAGTTTTGGTTGGGGGAGGTGATTCTATCGTCCTAGCTGCTTTATCCCAGATGCTGAACTAGAGTAAATGCCTGTGTGCAATTAGCCAAATCCTTTAGCCCACTAGCTTTCATCCTGCAGACAATCGCCAGTGAGCAAAGAAGCCACAGGTATCAGCATCAAAGGCAGGAACCACACTGAGGCACGGCGATGGGTTTTGAGTGTGAACAGAGGAGAGAGCAGTCTCATGCTTTACAGGCAGTGTGTGTGTACAGAGCAAGTGGGCGCTGAGTGGAGGCAAGAAATGCAGCTCCCAGTTCAAGGACTCTGGTCATCAATGGAGAGGCCCCAAGGGACAGGGACCATGCTCTTTCCCACTCACCAGCAGTGCACCCCCAAGGGCAAGGTAGTTTCCATTTTCCCTCGGTTCCTTCTTATAAGAGTTAGAGACAGAGGTTGGGGGATGTGCCTCAATGGTAAAGTACTTGGCTTGCATGTGTGAGGCCTTGGGTTCAATTTCTGGCACCACACTGAGCGCTGAGGATGGAGTAGCCCCAAGCTACTGGAAAGAGAGTTAAAGGGGCCTTTTGGGCGTGAGCCTCCAACTTTGGTCTCTGGCACCATATGGCTTCCCTGAGCACAGGTGGGCTGTGATCCCTGAGAGCAGAGCCACCCCACATGGGGGACTGAGCAGCCTGGCCTTACGGGGCCCTAAGACACTAATGCTGAACTCAGGCCAGGTCACAGAGCCAAGTAGCACACGGAAGGGCTCCAGGGTCCCTAAGCACGGCGGGGAAGGACACTCCAAGGTAAATGAAAGATTGACAGACTAATATTTACCTGGATCTTCCATCTTTACACTCCTCTGGTCTATGAGAATGAATCTGTTTTTTAAAAAAATACAATCATGATTATCGTGGTGACCAATCTCTATACAACCTTATTAATTCCATTGATTTTGCTGTACCTACTCACTGATGTCACTTTTTCAGAACAGGAATTCTCTCCTGATTAATAGTCCCGGGACTCTCCTACAGCACATGACTTAAGGGGCACAGTTAGGAATACAGCTTAGTGACTGTTTTAGAGAAATTCAGCACATTAATCCAGATTTAAAATTAAAAAAAACTGAGGTAGGAAACAAAGTATCTGCCAATACACAAACACAGAAACATTCTTTTTAACAATGTTTTCTAAACAGTGTCAAGGACCAGTCTGATGCCTTTCCCATCGCCACTATTCATCCCCAGTGAGGAGTCCTCCTCAATGCAACGAGCAGAGTCGAGTCTTACAGGAGACAAAACTTGGTTGCAATTGCAATGATTCCTCCCCAAACAAACCAAATCCAATAAAGCTTCTATGAGATATGTCGATTCCTGGAGCTATAAATATCATACAGTGGATGGGGCACTTGCCTTGAATGTGGTTGACCCAGATTCAATCCCAGGACCCTAGATGGTTCCCTGAACCCCATTGGGAGTGAACCCTGAGAGCAGAGCCAGGAATAAGCCCTGAGCACAGATAGCCCCCAATAAATAAATAAATAAATAAATAAATAAATATGTCAACTCTTTGAGCGACTTTGACTGAAATTTCAATACTTTAAACATTTCCATGTTTTTGTCCTTAAGGAGATAAAATGGAACAGTGGAATAAGGAGCACGGGCTGCTTTGCATGTGACCCTCATGTTTCAAAGTGGGATGATGGGGTTGGGGAGGTAGCTTAGTGGGAGAATGCCTGCCTTGCATGCACGAGACAGGAGTTTGGTACCCAGCATGACAAGAACAGCAGGAATGGAGGGATGCTAATGCTGCCCTTAGAGGACTGCGAGGATTAAACCAGACAACATATAGGAAACGCCTTGTACTGTGGTTGGCATAAATCAGTGCTGTGTTTGCTGGTGATGTCACAAACGAGCAGCTTACACATATCAAAGGCTCAGAGAGCTCTTCCTCAGCACCGTCACTTCTAATTTATTCTAATTCTTTGTTGGTGGTTATGGTGGTGCCAGGGATTGAACCCAGGGCCTCACATGTGCAAGACAGGTGCAACACCACTAACCTAGATCCCAAACCATTCAATCACATTTTGCTGTTTTTTTTTTTTTTTTAAGGCTCCACCTGGCAGTTGGTACTTGTGCGAGCTACTTCTGGAGTGGTGCTCAGGGGCCAGGTAGCACTATGGCTAGCACCTGGGTTCCCATGTGCAAAGTGAGGTGAAGTTTTAGTCCTTTGAGTTATCTCCCTGGCCCTTAAATCACTTATTTAATGTGCCTGCTGGGAAAAGTCAGTGGTGTGTAATTGAACAGTAGACAGATGTAGCTGAGCTCCTTGGAGTAACTACTGCACGCCTGCCATGATCAGAGTAGCCCAATGCGGGCTCAGGCTGCAGTGCGGGTATGTTTGGTTTGGGACCCACACAGCATATGCAGGAACAACTTGATTTGCTCTTTGGGAGGAGTTCCTGATGGCCCTGGTGGGTCTGCGGGACCATGTAGTGCTGAGGATAGAATCCAGGTCTCCGTCATGCAAAGTATGGAAATCACCCCCGTCTTAGTTGCAGTGTTTTAACTTCATCTACCAGGACGGACCTTAAACCTAAAGAGGGCTACTGCACTGATCAGCAGGACAACACCTTTATCTTTCAGTCCCAGGAGGGTGGTGACTCTCCATTTTGATCCTTCCAGTCAACAAGGAAAGTAACCAGTAGAAGAATGTCAGTGAGTGGTGAGCACATCAAACCACTGACATTCTTTTGAATTTAAAAGAGGAAAAAAAGTTTATATTGGGACCAGAGAGAGAGTGAGAGAGCTGAATGGTCAGAGTGCATGCTTTGCATGCAGAAGGTCCAGGCTGGATCCCTAGCTCTGCAAGGTGCCCTGAGCACCACCAGAAGTGACACTCCCCCACCCCGTCCCCCGAACTGAGCTGGGGGGCAGGACCTGAACATTGCAGGGAGTAGTCCCCAAACAGCACACAGGGGGTTCATCTTTTTGTTTCATCTCTATCCTTCTTATCTTCAAAGTTATCTAAGAGCTTGTTATTTTGGTTTCACTTCCACAAGGACCTCCCGGGAGTCAGGTTTCTTCACAAGCCCTGGGATCATCTTTGCAATATGAGAAGCAAGCACACCTCATTACTCAAGACTGAAGAGGAAAATCAAGTGTCATAGGAGGAAAAGGGGCTTCTATTTTCCATTTGTAGCCCCTGAATCTATTATAAGACAGATTAAATCCTGGAAGTCTGAATGAACTGTTCTTACCTCAATGAGACAGAAAATTATAATCAATATCATCACGAGTACAGTCACAGATATTGCCAAGAATAATTTGTTATCATAGCCATATCCTGGAACTTCTTTTGTGAGCTGAAAGGAAAAGAACAATTATTTTTATGCATTATTTTTGGAGGGCCACACCCAGTGATGATCAGGGGTTACTCCTGGCTCTGCACTTGGAAATCACTCCTGGAAGACCAATAGGGATGCTGGGGAGAGAATTTGGGGTGGTGGCATGCAAGACAAGTGCCTAACCCACTGTACTATCGCCCCAGCACCCAAGAACAATTAGACAAAAAAATGGGAAGGATTTTTAAGCACATTAGAAAGAATGGCTAACTATTCTTATACAGTCTAAAATCCCATTTTCTCAAATCAGTGGATTATAGGCTTTTGTTTGATATGTTTTGGGGTTGTTTTGTTTTTGTTTTCAGCCCATACCCAGGGTTCTCAGAGCTAAGAGATCATCATGTTTGATCCTTTACCCACTTTCAGCACACGTCTCCCATCCAGGCGATCCCTTCCAACTATCATTGTTATCGTGATCCCTTCTCTATCCCAGCTGCCCTCTCTCCCAGCCCTTGAGGCAGGCTTTCAACTGTGGACCATTCATCCTGGTCGTTGTTTCTAAATGTCCTTGGCTGTTAATCTCATACTAAGATTTAATTTATTTTTTAACATCCCATAAATGAGTGCAATCATTCTGTTTGTCCTTCTTCTGACTTATTTCACTTATGAGACTCTATGAAAAAAAAATCTGTCCTCACCTCACTTTCCTCTGGCTGTTTCTGTTCATCCTGGCCTTCGGTATTGTCACTGATGAAGTTCTCAGTCTTCCACTGGTCCGTATCCCATTCTGGCTTGGGAACCTTTCCTTCCTCCTGCTCACTGAGACGCTTCATCAGGAGGCCGGTTTCAGAGAGGAGCTTGGCACATGCCAGCTTCAACTGAGGCTCAGAGCAGTCCATTTTTATAGTCCGCATCATGTGAGCAATGAGCTTCCTCACGTTATTGTTGGGGATAAGGGACCGCAGCTGCTGGATGTATTCCATCTCCAGTTGTTCTCTTGGGTCTGGTCTTTGTGTGGCAGAGACGATGTCCGTGGCCACGTTGTGATATTCCCACTGCATCTCTCTGGACTGCTTGACAGTCGGCGTGAGGTTGTCCACCATCGGGGCTTCCATCTCATGGGAGGTGCCTTTGCTACCAACAGTTTTCTCTGGCACCGTGATGCCTCTGGTGTTTGTCCCATTTGCAGCATTCGTGCTTTCTGCAGTCCTTTTTCCTGCAGATGAGTGTGAAGGTTGAAAGGACTGGAGCAAAGGTTTGTCCTGATCTCTCCAAGACAGAGACTCCTCTCTTGGCGGGGACTTGATGAGGCTCTTTACTGCAGCGAAAGGAGGCCGCTTGGCGACTCGCACTGGCCTCTCCGGTGCTGATTCCTTCGTCTCTGTATTCACTCTGGGTTTGGCCCTTCTGTGTCCCAGCTGAGAGTAAGATTTCTGAAAATTATAATTTGTTCCATTGTGTGGCACGGGCCTGGGAAACTTCATGTTCCGAACCCTGGCATCTGCGTCTTATAAAACACGGAGAATGTCCCTTAGGTCTTTGGGGTTCTTGGGTGGGACTTTAGGAGTGGCGGCAGATGGGTTGCCCATGGAGAACTCTTTCAGGGGCATGGAGAACACCACTTTGTGCTCCTGGATGGAGGAGGTCTCTTCATTGAAGGAGTTTTCCACCCATTTCGTGGGCCTCCCTGCCAAGGGAAGCTCTTTCGGTTCTCTTGGGGCCGGCTGCCTGAGCCTTCTTTTTTGGGCAATGTTCCCCGTCGTGGGCAGAGCCTCCCCTTTCCTTAGGCTGTGCTGATTGCCCCCTTCTTTGAAGCGCCTCTTCTGGAGGCCCCCGGGGTTCTTGAACGTGCTGCTCATCTGCAGTGGTTTCCTCTCCCCCTCCTCCACCTTTTCTAAGTGCTTTCTCTTTGGGCAGACAGTTTTCAATTTCTTCGGAAAGATTTGATGTTTCAGTTTGGGCCCTAAAAGTATGGAACTGACCAGCGTGGCAGTTTTCTCTCTCTTTCTAGCTTTGTGAACTTTTGCTTGAGTTCCTGCATTTATCAAGCTTTCCAGAAAATGGAGACTTTTCGACTTATTGTATGTTGTATTGTTGGATTCGAGCTGTAGAGACATCGGAATTGTGCTATTCTTCAAATGTTCCAGAGGATTTGCTCCATCTTGCATATCTGAAAAAAGGAGCTTAACGAAGGGTAACAATGTTGATTCAAAATCTCCTATGTTCCCATCCAGGAGAAAAGGCACTATGTAATTTAGCCCAGTACTGATATCACTCTCATCATTCACGTCTAGCTGCTCGTTCACTAAAAGGGACATGCTGTTCCTCTCTGGCGAGGTGTTCTCCGATTCAATGGTTAGCTCGGTGCTGGTTGTCGTCTTTCGGGCCTGTAAAACCTTCATGAAGTCCCCTTTGGTGTTGCTTATGGACTCTTCCTCATCTGTCAAAAAGAAAGAGCTTGCTTGTCATCATGAAAGATGACTGGGGAGAATTTTGGGAGCATCGACAGACAGAAATCCCAGGCAAGCAAATAAGTAATCAGTAAATGAATGCCGTATGGTGGGACGGGGAACAGGGAAACCCTAAATTTACACCTATGATTGACAAAAGGCTGGCTGGAGCGATAGCACTGCAGTTGGGCATTCGCCTTTCACGCGGATGACCCGAGTTCGATTCCTTCGCCTCTCTCGGAGAGCCCAGCAAGCTACTGAGAGTATCGAGCCCTCGAGGCAGAGCCTGGCAAGCTACCCGTGCGTATTGGATATGCCAAAAACAGTAACAATAAGTCTCTCAATGAGAGACGTTACTGGTGCCCGCTCGAACAAATAGATGAGCAACGGGATGACAGTGACAGTGATTGACAAAAGGAGTAATGAAGTGGTCATCGCTATTTATTCAGAATAAATAAGGCATGAAGCTCAGTACATGTCACTATCACTGTCATCCCATTGTTCATCTATTTACTCGAACAGGCACCAGTAAGGTCTCCATTCCTCGAAGCCCAGAGATTTTGCAGCCTCTCCTTACTCATCTTTCCCAATACTAGAAACTCTTTCAGGGTCAGGAGAATGAAACCTATCATTACTGCTTTTGGCATATTGAATACACCACAGGTAGCTTGCCAGGCTCTGCCCATGTGAGTGGGATTGTCTCAGTAGTTTGCCGGGCTCTCCGAGAGGTATATGTATATGTGTGTGTGTGTGTATATATATATATGTATATACATATATGTATATATATATTACTCTATATGTCACTGTCACTGTCATCCCGTTGCTCATCGATTTGCTCAAGCGGGCACCAGTAACGTCTCTCATTGAGAGACTTATTGTTACTGTTTTTGGCATATCCAATACGCATGGGTAGCTTGCCAGGCTCTGCCGCGAAGGCTTGATACTCTCAGTAGCTTGCCAGGCTCTCTGAGAGGGGCGGAGGAATCGAATTTGGGTCGGCTGCGTGAAAGGTGAATGACCAACCACTGTGCTATAGCTCTGGCCGCTCTACATGTATGTTATGTGTGTATATATATATATATACACATACATATATACATATATATACTAATTTAATAGATATAGATAAATTCACTCAGTACATGTATTTAGGATTATTCCACTGGCAGGCAGAGTGACAGTAGAGTAGATAAAGTACTTGTCTTCTACGCAGCCAACCTGGGTCTGATCCCCAGCACCCCATAGGGTCCCTCAAGCCTTACCAGGCCTGACCCCTGAACACAAAGTCAGAAGTAAACTTTGAGCACCTCTGAGTATGCCCCCAAACAAGCAAACACACAAACAATAATAATATGATTATTCCACTGGTCCCCAAGGACCAAGTGCCTAGTATTCAAGACAAATATTTGCTGCCCAGTTAGACTCTTTACAGATCAACAATGACTTCTGTTTTATTTTTTGGCCATTTCCAGCCATGCTCAGGGGTTACTCCTGGTTCTGCTTCAGAATTCTAGCAATTCTGATTTCTAGGAATTCAGAATTGAAGTATGTTGAGTTATGAATTCAACATAATCTGGTTCCAACTGTATTCTGTGAATCTGAAAATATTTCAGATCATTAAAAACTAACTAACCTTGGGTCTGTGATTCAGCCACAGGACAGGATTGATGCACAGCTGACTTAAATAACATGCATCTTAGAGATAAGTGACCTTCCTCTATGATTAAGGAGGAGTGTTTTAGATAGAGAAAAATTAAGATTAAAATTGAGCAAGTTCCAAATTCTGATTTAAAGTCTACACTTTTTGAGTAAAATATACCTTTCTTAATGTCTACCTGCTCTTCATGCTTATTGGTTTATATAAACACTGAACTAATTTAATAATTTATTCTTTGTGCTGATAGTTTTACTCTTTAAATAACACAATTTAACACTAAGGTCCATGTTAGAATCTATCTTATAACTGTTATAAGCTAATTGAAAAATATTAATGCCATCAATCACTATTAACATTTGAAAACTTTTCATAATGTATCATTGGGATGGCTATGAGATTAGTTCCTGGTATGTCAAACAAATCACATGTATTTGGATCTTCTTTATGTTTATCAGAAAAACTATTTAATAAAGTTTGCAGACATAATAATGCAGCTATTAGAGCTTTTGGACCCGGCTGTGGAGCGAGCATGATGGAGGGGCCCGAGGGAGCGCCCTCGGACTCCAAGCAGCCCACTGAACTAATTCCGGCATGGGACCAGAGACCCCACGGCGTGCTGAAGCAGTGGGACCCGGGCATCCCCCAATTCTTTTAACTTGTCTCTCTCTCAACTCCTCCCTCCTGAGCACAGCGCAGGGGCCGCGGTTTTCCTGAGCGCAAAATGGAGACGCTGAGCCTCTCTCTAGGTTTCTCCATCTTATGAGCACCATAAAAGGGTAAAAGTTTGTAGTGATGTTATTTCTGGTTGTACTTTCCCTGGACTATATACAGAAACCCAAAACCGCGCATCCGACCTAATGTCATCTTAGTATGAGCAATATGTAATGGTTCCTTTCTAATGGGGCGGACTTTTGTGGGAGATCCTAATAGTAAGTCTGTTGCTGAAATATTGAAGGCAATCAAAGTGGTAGCCATCTCACTAGACTGAACTAAGCTATATCCCCACGCCGGCTGAGAAGAAATTTTCTTCTTTCTCGGAAAGAAACGCGGTGTGTCATCAACTACAGTGTGATGTCCATTAAGCAAACAGACCTGGTGGCGCGGGAATGGGATATAAGGGGAAAAATTATGTACAAGGAACAGCGGGACGCTGGTGGAATCTCGAGCCGGAGCCGATACCAGCGCAAGACCTTCGGTTCCAGAGACTGCTTACACTCTACTAGTCTATCAACTAAGCCAGAGCCCCACGCCTGCTGATGACGGGAAATAACCATCCTTTTCATTTTTTTTTCCCCTTGTCAGGCAGCGTGGCGATTACTAAAACAGGCGTGAACTCGGTGGCGCAGGGCAAGGGGGAAAAAGAAAAACTATGTAACAAACAGCGGGACTTAATATCTCTATATTCTTAGCAGTGGAGAATTATCAAATGCCTCCTTGGCAATAGGACTGCTTTTCTTTTTTGGGGGAAACCCCAACAACGGTAGTGAGTTGTGTGTTGAAACATGGAATGTAATCGAAATAAGGCGTAAACGAAGTGAAACATATCATGTGCAAGGGTTGGGACTGGGGAGGTGGGAGGGGGCGGCAGGTATACTGGGGGGGTTGGTGATGGAAGATGGGCACTGGTGAAGTGAAGGGTGTTTGAGAATTGTATAACCGACATAATCCTGAAAACTATGTAACCCTCCACATGGTGATTCAATAAAATTAATTAAAAAAAATAATGCAGCTATTAGATAATTTAACCCTGAGTTAGAGAAGCATAAGAATAAGCCCAAGAACAACCTCAAATGTATGATCATCTAATCTTTGATAAGGGAGCAAGAAATGTGAAGTGGAGCAAGGAAAGCCTCTTTAACAAATGGTGCTGGCATACCTGGGCAACCACATGCAAAAAAATGGGCTTAGACCTCGACCTGACACCAGGCACAAAAATCAGATCAAAATGGATTAAAGATCTCAACATCAGACCACAGTCCATAAGGTACATCGAAGACAAGGTCGGCAAAACCCTCCACGATATTGAAGCTAAAGGTATCTTCAAAGATGACATGCATCTAACCAACCAAGTGGAAACAGAGATAAACAAATGGGACTATATTAAACTAAGAAGCTTCTGCACCGCAAAAGATACCATGACCAAAATACAAAGACAATCTACAGAATGGGAAAGGATATTCACCCAATACCCATCCGATAAGGGGTTGATATCAATGGTATATAAAGCACTGGTTGAACTCTACAAGAAGAAAACATCCAACCCCATCAGAAAATGGGACGAAGAAATGAACAGAAACTTTCCCAAGGAAGAGATACGAATGGCCAAAAGGCACATGAAAAAGTGCTCTACATCACTAATCATCAGGGAGATGCAGATCAAAACAACCACGAGATACCACCTCACACCATAGAGAATGGCACACATCCAAAAGAACAAAAGCAACCACTGCTGGAGAGGATGTGGGGAGAAAGGGACCCTTCTACACTTCTAGTGGGAATGCCGACTGGTTCAGCCCCTTTGGAAAGCAAAATGGACGCTTCTCAAACAACTAGAAATTGAGCTTCCATTTGATCCAGCAATACCACTTCTGGGAATATATCCTGGAGAAACAAAAAAAATATACTCGAAATGACATCTGCACTTATATGTTCATTGCAGCACTGCTTACAATAGCAAGAATCTGGAAAAAACCTGAGTGCCCTAGAACAGATGACTGGTTAAAGAAACTTTGGTACATCTATACAATGAAATATTATGCAGCTGTTAGAAAAGGTGAAGTCATGAACTTTGCATATAAGTGGATCAACATGGAAAGTATCATGCTAAGTGAAATGAGTCAGAAAGAGAGGGACAGACATAGAAGACTGCACTCATCTGTGGAATATAAAATAACAGAGTAGGAGACTAACACCCAAGAATAGTAGTATATAATACTAAGGTTTGCTCCATGGCTTGGAAGCTGGCCTCACATGCTGGGGGAAAGGCAGCCCGGATAGAGAAGGGAAGACCAAGTAAAATGTGGTTGGACATCCTGCACGGGAAGGGAGATGCGTGCAGAAAGTAGACTAGAGACTGAACACGATGGCCACTCAATACCCCTATCACAAACCACAACACCCAAAAGGAGAGAGAGGACAAAATGGAATACCCTGCCACAGAGGCGGGATGGGGTGGGGAGGACGGGATTGGAGAGTTGGAGGGATACTGGGTTCATTGGTGGTGGAGAATGGACACTGGTGAAGGGATGGGTTCTCAAACATTGTATGAGGGAAACACAAGCACGAAAATGGGTAAATTTGTAACTATACCCTCACAGTGACTCACAAATTAAAAAAATAAACATATTAAAAAAAGAAGAAGTTTAGAAGGAAGCCTCCAATTCAACCCGTGGTTCTCCAGTAGATGGAGGACAATTTAATTAGTGGAAATCTAGTTCAGTTTGGCGATATCCAAGAAGACACAAGTTGTCCTGTTTGCTAATAGAACAGCTCATCTCTTCCAGGGTGGTTGAGAGAATGATATCAGATAGATCAGGTGAAAAAATGCGTCATCGCAGCAATTGATACAGATATAATATAAAATTTTCTCCGTAATTTCTAAGCCTTTTTGTTCAGGATAAAGAGACTTTCACAGAATCCTCATTGAAAGTATGAGTTAAGTTAGTGAGACATTAACATGCAAGGTATGAATGTGTTCAAAATTGGGGGCATGTAAAGCTAACCTAAGAGAAGGTACTGAAAAGATTGTTTAACAAGAAAGGCAGGTGCATGCCGGAGGCAAGGATATTATTTGATAAGCAGGGATGACCCAGAAATGCTCAAAATCTATAATCCTAGATAAGAAAGGTGGCTGTGCAATCAGGACCAAGAGGTTACGGATGGCTCTGGGAAACCACGATTCCTAAGAGAAGTCCAAAAAATGTGGAAAAATATGGCCTTTTTAGTCGAATTCTGATGGGTATTCTTAAATGTGTCTTGAAGAATCTTTAAGGAAGAATAAACGAGAATACACATTTAAAAAAAAAGAATAAGCCCAAGAAATTTGAATGGTTTAATGTACTACAAAAATAATATTTTTTAATTTTTTAGTTAGTTATTTTTATGGCTCACAATTATCACGTTTGACAAAAGTTTAACAAAACAAGCCTGCTGTTGATCATAATAAGGTGTACTAAGCAAATATGTAAAATGATATATGATAAAGTTTAGACTTGGTGCTCTGAATGCATCAAAAAGATAAACTACATTTGAAAAATAGTTGGATTTTTTGTGGGGGAGGGGACTACATGGCAATGCTTAGGGGGTACTTCTGGTTCTGCACTCAGAAATCACTCATGATAGCGTTTGGGGAACCATATGAGATGCCAGGAATTGAATCCGGGTTGGTTACATGCAAGGCAATCACTTTACCTGCTTTACTATCTCCAGCCAAAAAAAAAATCTTTATCATGGCTAAATATTTACTTTAATTAAATTTTACATGTGCCTATTACTTATACTTGTTTGCATAATTGTTGATAGCATACTTTTTAAATAATCTAGAACCACCTTATGAAAGTAGATAAATGCAGGGCTAGAGAGAGAGTACAGAAGGTAGAGCATTCACCTTGCATGTGTCCAACCCAGATTTGATCCCTGGAATCCCACGTGTTCCCTGAACACTAGCAGAAGTAATTCCTGAGTGCAGAGCCAGGAGTAAGCCCTGAGCATTAATGGGTGTGGCCCCCAAAAGCAAATTAAAAATTAATTAAAAAATCTTTTTTTAAGGTAATTATGTCCATCAGGCTGGAGTTATCGATAGAACAGTGGGTAGGGCATTTGCCTTGAATGCAGCCAACCCGGGTTCGATTCCTCCGTCCCTCAGGAGAGCTGGCAAGCTACTGAGAGTATCCCACCTGCACGGCAGAGCCTGGTAAGCTCCCGTGGCTTATTCGATATGCCAAAAACAGTAACAACAAGTCTCACAATGGAGACGTTAGTGATGCCCTCTCAGCAACTCAATGAACAACGAGACAACAGTGCTACAGTGCTACAGTGCTGCTCTCAGAAACTATTCTGGGTGGTGCCTGGAGGACCACATGGGATCCTGGGAATCGAACCCAGGTTGACTGCATGAAAGGGAAGCACCCAGGGACTGGAGCGATAGCACAGCAGGTAGGTCATTTGCTTTGCATGTGGTCAGTCCGGATTCGAATCCCAGCATCCCATATGGTCCCCTGAGCACTGCCAGAGCCAGGAGTAACCCTTGTGTATCACCGGTTGTGACCCAATAAAGAAAAAAAAAGGCAAGCACTCTTTCCATTAGACCATCTCTCCAGTCCCTCAACTATGACTTGTTATACTCCCATACCTTTATCCTGTCCTGCCCATATAGAGAGGACTTTTCTCTCTACCTCTTTTGGGTGATAATATTCTTATTACCATCATAGACGAAGAAGAAATTCTTCCAGAAATCAGATCCTCATCTGAATGCACCCTTCCTCCACCTACCCACTAATTCTTTCGCTTATTAGCCTTTAGTGTGATGTTGTTGAATCTGGGCAGATGTCTAAGGATAGGTTAATGGATTTGCCAGAGTATATGTCAATGTGCAATGTTGATAAAATCTAGAAAATAATCTTTTTTGTTTTGTTTGTGGGCCACAATTGGTGATGCTCAGGGGTTACTCCTGATTCCGTGCTCAGGTAATCACTGCTGGTGGTGCTTGGGAAACTATATAGGATGCCAGCAATGGAACCCAGGTCATCTGTGTGGAAGGCAAGTCCCCTACTCACTGTACTATCTCTCTGGCTCCTGAAATAATATCAGAGCTACCAAAATTGGGGAATACAGCTCTTATAAGATGTGTATTTTGTCTTCACTTACTTCCTACTATTTCCAGCTCTAGTTAGGGAACCATACAAAATTTCTGACTGTGAGAAGGTCAAGTATAACATTGTGTAGTTGGGTTTCTTTTGGGGGGAGGTGGGGCCAAACCCAGCAATGTTCAGGGGTTACTTCTCTCTCTGTGCTCAGGGATCACTGCAGCTAGTAATTGGGACCATCTGGGATGCTAGGTATCCAACTCAAGTCTGCCGTATGGAAGGCAAGTGTTGTAGCTGCTAGATGATCTCTCCAACCAAACTCTACTGAAGAATTCAAAGTGCTTTTGGTGGTGGTGAAGTTTAGAGAGGGAGTTAAGGGAAGTGAGGAAGAAGCATGGACTTGCAAAGAGTCCCAGACTGGGAACACGCAATCTAGGCATTAGACACATTTAACACTTTTAGTTTTGCTTCTCCTCACATAAAATAAAAAATGTTATTAGTATCTTATTGTGATTTCGATTATTTGGTTTAGTTATTCTCTAAATAACATTATTGCAGTTGGAGTAACATGGTTACAATAGTACCAACGCTATTGGTTTCCATGTACAAAGTGAACCTCACCTGGACCACCACCGAAGTGTCGAGACACCACAGTTTGTACATCCCTTTTAGTCTGATTCTTCTCCCCGCCACACCCCCCAAATTCCCCAGGATTGATGTTCATCTTATGAAAGGTGATTTGAAAATGATTGTTATGCCCACCTTTGTGAAGGGAGTGATAGACTTGCTAAAAGTTGATTTTAACAATAACACTATCTTTGTGTAAGAAGCAAAGTGATCGATGTGCCCAATTTCTGTTAGCAAATCAGAGTCATACTATCCCGGCATGAAAACACTTTTTTGGGTGTTTCATGTGTGTGTGTGTGTGTGTGTGTGTGTGTGTGTGTGTGTGCGCGCGCGCGCGCGTGTGCGCATGCATGCATGCCCCATATTCAGTAATACCCAAGGAATACTCCCAGCAGTGCTTCAGAAACTGTTTTGTGGGGGGTGCACTCACACCTCCCACATGAAAACTATGTGTTTTAACCTATTGTTCTATTTTCCTGGGCCCTTAAAAACACATTTTGGAAGTTATCAAGCTAAGGTCAGTAAACTTACTATGTGGAAAAATACTTAAGGGCGCCTGAGTGCTTTGTAGATGGAAGGGTTAAAGTTCTAAATAGGCTCAGAGGTGGGGATGGTCTAAGAATCCACAAGGCCATCCATCCTTAGAAGGATTGAATGGCAACCTCTGCTTAGAAAACCAGAAATTCTCAGGCTCTAAGCAAAATTTTCATAAGACAGTATGACTTGTACTTGCCTATTGAATTACAAAAACACATGCAATAAAGTAGCGACACCTGTCCTATGAAGAAAAGGGCGCTTGAGATCTGCTGTATATAAAATCTGTTTACAAACTGCATTCTGTGGCTGAGCTCTCATCTGGAGGACCAGTACCTTGCCCACAGTGTGGCCCTCATTTGTGACCATTAGTGTTAGCTCCCTTCCCCACTTCCATCCCTTTCTTCCATTCCTTTGATGTCTCAGGTCATGCATAGACTGCTAAGGTAAAGACGTAACTGAGATTCTGACTTTTACCACGGGAAATAGTTCTTAGAAATATAGGGAGTTGAACTCTTAATAGAAATAATGCAACTACATAATCAGTTTAAAATGGGCCATCAGTGATTAAAATTAAAATAAAACATAAATTAAAAATCTATTAGCAGGCAATTCAGACTCACCACAGTGTGTGGTACTGGTAGAACATTGAGTGGTACAATGTAGTTTGACTGTCTTGCACATGATTTCAATAATAACTTTAAATTGACAGAGGCAGCAGGTGAGATGCCTAGGTAATATCCTATGAATGGAAACACAGAGAATTAAGTGCAGAGTAAAGGGGTTACTTTAAGTAGGTAGAAGAGGCAGCCAAAGCCACTGTGCAGCTATTCAAAATGTTCCTGAGAACCATGGATGAGGCGCTGCTCGAACTCAGTGGTGGTGGGAACCCAACTGGGAGGTGATGCGTGCAAAGCGTGTACCTTAACCCCTCTAACTATCACTTCAGCCCTCAGAAAATTGAGTTTTGTTTTTGAGTCATATCTGGTGGTGCTCAGGGATTACTCTGGGCTCTCGACTCAGGAATCATTCCTTGCAGGCCTTGGGGAACCATAGACAGTGCCAGACTGAACAAGAGTTAACCACATGCAAGGCAAATATCTAACTCACTATCCTATCTCTCCAGCTCCCAGAGAATGATAAAAATACCAGTTATAACCTGGGGAAATCTGAAAGCACTTTTTCAGACTATGAGAAAATAGGGACTAGAGTAATATTATAGTATAGCAGCTCTGGCATTTGCTTTGAACACAGTTGACCTGGGTTTGATCCCCAGTGTCCATGAGACACCAAAAGGGATTCTTGAGTATCTCAACTTAAAACAAATATATATATATATATATAAATTTAAACTCAATTAAACATAGCTTAAGAAAAATAAACAAGCTGGGGTATGGTGCCACCAGCAGGTCAACCTGTACCTGCGGGGCAAGAGCATCAGCAGCCAGATGGAGCCTTCTGGCTTCCTGATAACCCAAAATTGCTGATGTACCTGTGACTGAACCCCAACAACTTAGGGCAAGTTTACCAAGAAACTAAACAGCCAAAAGTTTGGTATGTGGGAGCCAACCCACAAACTACGTCTGGCTCAGTTATACAAGCTCAGTTACCAACCATATTTCAGAGCCCCATAAATCTCGAAAGAGATAAAAGCCACAGTTAGGGCTGGTGGTGAGGTGCCCTACGGCCAAGCGGGCATATCCTGCAGGGCATATGCCAATAGTTTATTTCTCTGAGAAGATGGAAACAAGGGCCACCATCCAGAGACACACAAAAGAATCTCTGAACCGAGCAGCTCTCTGCGAGATGCCTCCGGACTTTAAGCCAGGCCAACTTCACTGGGGAGCCTCAGACAGGGGCAGGCATCATCCCTCCACCTGCCCCTTAAAAACCCCGACAGGCACCAACTTCCAGAACACAATGAAAAGTGCAGGCACACAGGTTCAGTGACAGCAAACTCCAGGCCTCAAGGGATAGGGGATGGGCCGGTCCCTCTCATTGGCCTCCCTCTCCCCGAGGGAAGCTGGAGGTCATGCCCACAAACTGCCCTCGGCTGCCACTTAAGCTCCTTAATGGTCAAAATCCAGATACACAAAGAAACTCTGAACTGAGCAGCTCTCTGCAGAGATTTCTCCACACCTTAATTATCTAAACTTTTAAAATTTGAGGAGCACACAGCCACTCCTCTGGTCTCATGACATCTTATACTATTCATAACAAGCAACACAAGAGAGAGTAGCACTGTAGCACTGTCATCATGTTGCTCATCGATTTGCTCAAGCGGGTACCAGTAATGTCTGCATGGTGAGACTAGTTACTGTTTTTGGCATATCGAATATGCCACGGGTAGCTTGCCAGACTGCTGTGCGGGCGGGATACTCTCAGTAGCTTGCCAGGCTCTCTGAGAGGGACGGAGGAATAGAACCCCAGTTGGCTGTGTGCAAGGCAAATGCCCTACCCGCTGTGCTAGCACTCCAGTCCAACAAAAGACAGTATGGGGGAGATTGTCTGCCATAGAGGCAGGGGTAGGGGTGGGACGAGGGGGTGGATCCTGGGGACATTGGTAGTGGATGGTGGGCACTGGTGGAGGGTTGGGTGTCCTATAATTGTATGACTGAAACTCAAACATGAAAGCTTTGTAACTGTATCTCACAATGATTCAATTTAAAATTTTTTAATTAAATTAAATTAACATTCTGAATAAAAAAATGTATTGTGGAGTGCATGTCAAATTCAATTAGCCTAATCAATGGATGAATAAGTAGCAGTACTCCAACATTTAAAGAAATCTGTGGCACTGTAGCACTGTCATCCCGCTGTTCATTGATTTGCTCGAGCGGGAACTAGTTACGTGTCCATTGTGAGACATGTTACTGTTTTTGGCATATCGAATACGCCAGGCTCTGCCTTGTGGGCAGGATACACTCAGTTGCTTGCCAGGCTCTCCAAGATTGAGAAACAAAAATAAAAAGCCTTAAAAACCTAAGTGAAAATAAATGTCAGAAAAATCAACTTACAGTTTTTCTAATTCAAGAGTCATCATGAGGATGTTTTGGACTGGTCCAAGCAACACTGATGTTGCTCCCATGTCTCTGAGGGAGAAAACACAAGCATGATGTGAATCCAAATGCAGAAGCTTTAGAGTTAAGTAGATGAGATTAATGAAGCATATATTTGATTCTGGCTTCGCTGTAAAGCCAGGTCAACTGTTTACTCTAGACCATAATTCCAGAGAGCTCTTACAGAAATAAGAGATTTCTCTATCATCAAATTAATGACAATTTGGTAGACTAAATAAATTTCCTTCCTTCCTTCCTTCCTTCCTTCCTTCCTTCCTTCCTTCCTTCCTTCCTTCCTTCCTTCCTTCCTTCCTTCCTTCCTTTCCTTCCTTCCTTCCTTCCTTCCTTCCTTCCTTCCTTCCTTCCTTCCTTCCTTCCTTCCTTCCTTCCTTCCTTCCTTCCTTCCTTCCTTCCTTCCTTCCTTCCTTCCTTCCTTCCTTCCTTCCTTCCTTCCTTCCTTCCTTCCTTCCTTGCAGTACTTGGGAGATATGCTAGGTGCTGTACTTGTGGGTTGCTCTGAATAGAGCTCTGAGAAACACGCATGGCGCCAGAGGTCGAATCCAGGCCTCTAGCATGCAGTGCATGGGCTCCAACCACTCACCTATCTGGTCCTCTTTACTTTCTTTTTTTAAGTAATGTTTACATTATTACTCATTACTTTCTGGAATAAATAATACTTCTACATGTATATTTCTTATCTATATGTACTCAACATTGCTCTTTTCCTCTGTTGGCTGTTACCCATGTACATTCTTTCTTAATCTTTTCCTTTGACAATGAATCTCAATTCAACAATCCAGTGTTAAAATTCAAATTATAACTTTTAAATTCAATGCAAAACACAATCTTTGGCAAAAATGGAGAAAAATAAAGACCGCAAATTATAGCAGAAACCATATGAGCTACAAAACTATTATAATACTTACAGATATTTTAATGCTGGCAATTTAAAAAGATATGAATCTTCAATAGTTGTTAGAGGATTATGACTGAGAATTCTAAAAAATATACAATAAAATTAAAATTATAGACATAATCAGCAACTAGCATTAAAGTTTATATTTATTTTATTAGCATGGAACTAGAAGGTGAAAAAACATTATTTTCTGTCATTATCTATAATCATGCTTAGAATCCATAAAGCATTTTTTTTTTTTGCTTTTTGGGTCACACCCGGCAATGCATGGGGTTATCCCTGGCTCATGCACTCAGGAATTACTCCTGGTGGTGCTTGGGGACCATATGGGATACTGGGAATTGAATCCAGGTTGGCTGCGTGCAAGGCAAATGCCCTACCCGCTGTGCTATTGCTCCAGCCCCAAACATTCTCCCTTTGGGGAACACTCAAGTCTCTAGATGATAAAGTGAAGAGGGAAGAGGGTGGGAGGGTGGAGAGAAACACAAATGTAGAACAAATTAAAAATATGCTGACAAATTTTTCCAAGTTGAAAACCCTAGGAAGAGAGGCCAAATAATACAGCATGTGGGGTACTTGCCTTGCATGCAGCCCACTTGTGTTCCATTCCTGCCACCTTATATAGGCCCCACAATAAGCCAGGAGTGATCCCTGAGCACAGAGTCAGGAGTAAGCCCTGGGCACCACTGGGTGTGTCTCCCTACCACCCCCAAAGATGAAAGAAAACCCAGAGAGTGATGATGTCTGCAGGAAGTCCTTGCTCTGCAGCAAATATTATTTTTCTTCTTTTTTAAAATTTTATATAGGGCATAAACTCCATATTACTTTTTCAAATTTTTTTTAACTTTACAAGTTAGTCCACAATGTTTGATTACACTGAATATTCAAACACCAATCCCACCACCATTACACCTTCCCTCCACCAAATTCGGGATGTTTCCATCCCAACCCCAATCCCTGTCACAAAACACAAACGAAGTAATATATTTCATATTGTCTGTTATGAAGAACTGCTGAACAGGCTTACAAAAAAAGTGGTCACATAAGAAAGAGTGTGAAGATTGTTCTATTTTGGCAGGAACCATTAAGACATTCTATATTGAAAGTAAAGTGAAATTTATTAGTTACACAGGTGGGGGGGGCTTAGGGTGGGGAGGCTAGGGGCGTGGGGGGGTTTGGGGTGTGAGGGGGCGGGGTGGAGGTATACTGGGATTCTTGGTGGTGGAATATGAGCACTGGTGAAGGGATGGGTATTCGAGCATTGTATAACTGAGATTTAAACCTGAAAACTTTGTAACTTTGTAACTTTCCACAATAAAAAATTAAAAAAAAAAGACATTCTATAGGATATCACTAACAAGTTGTTGAAGTTTGGGTGGTGTGAGCTTTGGTATACATATCTGAAAATATGTATAACTGTATCACTGTCATCTTGTTGCTCATCAATTTGCTCGAGCGGGCACCAGTAACGCCTCCATTGTGAGACTTATTGTTACTGGTTTTTGACATATCAAATATGCCACGGGTAGCTTGCCAGCCTTTGCCATGCGGGTGAGATACTCTCGGTAGCTTGCCAGGCTCTTCTAGAGAGGTGGAGGAATTGAACCTGGGTTGACCGCATGCAAGGCAAATGCCCTACCCACTGTGCTATCATTACACCCCTGAAAATATATATGTATGCATATATACATATATTTCCCTCTATGATTTATTGCCTACAAACTGAACCCCATCAAATGTGGTGTGGTAATTATGGAGAATGGGTAGGGAGTGTTTTATGACGTGTTGTGCTGCCACTTTTGCCGCTGCACAGTCCAGGAATATTTTTGCTCGTATGTGAGGTTCGGCCTGAGCACGTAGGGAGCAGCCTTGAGCATTGCGGCGCTTGGGTTAGGGAGGTTTTCTAAGAGGATCTGGTGGAAGCAGTCTTTTTGCCAGTCATTCTCACAGAGATCTTTGTGCCCTGACCTTTGTCACACTGTATGTGATCACTGGGTCACCTGTCAGTCTCCTGGACTTTCAGCTTCTTGAATGCCAGGGTCACCTTGACTGTCACTGGTCTGACAATATTGGGTAGTTACTAGATACTTCAGAAATAACATTATGGATAGCACTGTAGCACTGTCGTCCCATTGTTCACTGATGTGCTCGAGCAGGCACCAGTAACGTCTCCATTGTGAGACTTGTTTTTACTGTTTTTGGCATATTGAATAAGTCACGGGGAGCTTGCCAGGCTCTGCTGTGCGAACATTATGGATATATTGGTAAAATGAACCAGTTCCTTCCCTCCCTCCCTCAGTTCCTCTCCCTTTTCTTTCTTTGGTTTGTGGGCCACACCCAGGAATGCTCAGGGATTACTCCTGATGGTGCTTAGGGGACCATATGGAATGCCAAGCATGAACCTGGGTCAGCCGCCTGCAAAGCAAGCACCTTTCCTGCTATATTATCACTTCAGTCCCAGAAGCAGTTCATTTTTGACAAAAAATTTTGTTCCAAGATGCTAGAATGAATTTTCTTTTTAAAAATAGGCAAACTTTTTAAAACAAGCAGACAAATACACAGGAGGGGAAAAAAACAAAGAAATTTTCAGTAAACTCTATTCAAGAAACATTAGCATTGGCATACCCTAATATATATACACATTAGCATACCCTAATATATATACACATGTATATTAGAATATATGTGTATATATATACACACATATATATATAAAGACAAAGCTAATATCTATTGCCAGATGCCTGGTATCTGTGATCAGCACTTCACATTTAATCGTCACAATAACTTTACTGATAGATATTGTTAGTCTGCTTTACAAATGAGGGAACTGAGCCACAGAGCAGTTATATATAACTTGTCCTAGCCATCAAACTGGTAAAAAGCAGAGCTGGGATTTAAATTCAGTTCAGACTCAAAAGCCTGTTTAACCTGTTGAATGATGAGAAGGGGTTTAAAAGATTGTGTAAGCTTAATTTTCTCAGGGCACTCAATGCAGAAATACCCTTTCAAACCACCTTCCTGGGAGTCCAAGTGACTGTACAATGGGCAGTGTTTGCTCTGGAATTTTTTTTTCTTTAAGAATTTTATTTTATTGAATCACCATGTGGAAAATTACAATGCTTTCAGGCTTAAGTCTCAGTTATACAATGCTGAAACAACCATCCCTTCACCAGTGCCCATATCTCACCACAAAAAAAAAAACACAACACAGTACACCTCCCATCCTGCCCCCCCTCACAGCCCCACCTTGAAACTGATATAAATTTCACTTTACTTTCTATTTACTTTGGTTACATTCAATATTTCAACACAAACCTCACTATTATTGTTAGGAGTACCCCACTAGAGACAGACCTGTTTTGAAGAGATATGAGGTCTGCGGCAGCGTGGTTTTGGATTGCTGTACTTTAGCAACTAAGTCCAGGGAGGTTTCTTCCAGATATTGGATCATTGCAAGCTTGTAAACCCCATCTGTGGTCGTCATAATATGTTGGTCACCGTGCCCTTCGCCCCCGGCAAGGAAGAGGCGAGAGAAATACCTTTCCCCTCCTGGGCGGGCATGGGGCCGTGGCTTAGTTCTTAGGCTGCAGACATTCTGCGAGGAGCTGCCCATGCCGAAAACTTTAGCTGGCGACTGGAGTCACGTCTGGAGATTTTTATTCCCAGCACCCCATATGGTCCCTTGAGCCCTGCCAGGAGTGATCCCAGAGCACAGAGCAAAAATCCTTACGTGCTTTATCTTCCCATCTTGGAGAGAATATAACAATTACATTTGGAGACTGAAGAGACAGCTTATATGGCTGCATGCAGGTTTTGCCCAGGTACCATCCCCAGAACTACATGAGCCGCAGATCCCCACCTATTGGCGACCCCTGAGCACGGGAGGTGTATCCCCCAAAGCATGACCTGGTGTAGCACTCCCAAACAAAAACTCTCTATTTCCTTCTTCTAAAGATCTTCCATGAGTAAATATTTAATTAGCTATAGTCATCAAGACTTTAGAGAATTGTAACCGGGCTATTGGTGAATCAGTGAAAAGGATAGAATCTAAAACTTCATTTCCTCTTTCACAAAATTAACAACTGGAATATTTGATAGAATCGTATTTTCAGAATTCTTGAATTTTAGTAAGTGGGTTTATACCAAAAACCCAGGAACATTCAGTTGAGAAAAAAGACAAATTCCTGTAAGAATAGTAAGATGGATATTGCTTTAACTTTTCAGACATTTACTCTCCATTCTGAGGGGAGCTTAAAAAGCATCCACTTCCCCCAGGATCAGTGGGAGCAGAATGCAGCTGGGGTCCCTTCAAAGCTGCATTCTCAAAGAACTGTCAGAATTTTACTTCTCTGGTGAATTTCCATGAGAAAGGCTTGTCTTTGGACTGAGGCACTATTTTACAAGGTGTTGAGGCACTTGCCTTGTACACAACCAAGCCAGATTCCATCCCTATTTTTCCATTTGCCTATTTTTTAAAAAGATTCCATCCCATAGCTGGTCCTGTGAGCACTGCCAGAGTGAGTCTTGTGTGAGGATCCAGGAGCAAGCCTTGAGCACCTCCTGATGGAGAAGCTATACATAGCTAAAAGCCTCTCCCTACAGGGAATTTTTGGAAAACAGTCATAGGTAAGTATTTCAACATGGCTGCTCTTTAAGAGGCAATGGATAAAAGCTAGGGCACAAAAGTCAGCCCAACCAAAAGACTTCAAAGGTGAAGCTGAGGAATGAGAGATCCAGAGAGACTTCAAAATGCTCTGGCAAATTGCTGGGGAACTGGACCATGAGACACAAAGACTATGTGACTATAGAAAAAAAGACTACTATCATTAATAAACAAATTCCACCAGGTTTTAAGATACAGGAGCAATATGCCTAAATTGGTCATATTTCTAGACACTAGCTAGAAGTAATTAAAGATTAAATTTTTTAAAGTTTCAGATATACGGCCCAGAGATATAGTACAGCGGGTATGGTGTTTGCCTTGCACACAGCTGATCTGGGTGTGATCCCTGGTATCCCATATGGTCTCCCCAACACTTCAACACTTGAGTGCAAAGCCAGGAGGAAGTCCTGAGTATCACCAAGTGTGGTCCAATAAACAAAATAATTAAAAAATAAATTTAAAAGGTTGCATATATAATGACACAAAAAATGAGAAACAGGAGAAGAGATGAACAGGAACTTTTTCAAAGAAGAATACAAATGGCCAAGGACCGAGAGACAGCATAGTGGGTAAGGTGCTTGCTTGGATGCAGCAAACCTGGGTTCAATCCCCAGCATCCCATATGGTCCCTGAGCAGCATCAAGAGTGATTACTAAGTGCAGAACTGGGAATAAGCCCAAACATCGCCTAATATGGCCCAACTCCCAGCCCAAAGGAGATACAAATGACCAAAATGCATGTGGAAAAAACTGTTCTATATCACTAATCATTAGAGAAATGAAGATCAAAGCAACAGTGAGTTATCATCTAATACCACAGAGACTGGTATCACTGTATCACTGTCATCCCCTTGCTCATCGATTTGCTCAAGCAGGCACCAGTAATGTCTCCATTGTGAGACTTGTTACTGTTTTTGGCATATCGAATATGTTACGGATAGCTTGCCAGGCTCTGCCGTGCGGGTGAGATATTCTCGGTAGCTTGCCGGGCTCTCCGAGAGAGGTGGAGAAATCAAAGCTGGGTCGGCCGCATGCAACAGAGACTGGTACTCATCAAAAAGAACAACAAGAACTAGTGTTGACAAGGATTTGGGGGAACAGGGCCTCTCATTCACTGCTGGTGAGAATGCTAACTGATCCAACCTTTTTGGAAGACAATATGGACATTCTTCAAAAAAACTAGGAATTAAACTTCCATATGATCCAGAAATTCCACTCTTGTGAATATATCCTAAGGGCCCAAAAGCACAGTGCATAAAAGGCATCTGCACTCCTAGGTTCATTGCAGCAATATATACAACAGCCAAAATATGGCAACAGCCCAAATTCCCACAAACAGATGACTAGATAAAGAAACTATGGTAGATATACACACAATGGAATATTACCCAGCTATAAGAGGAGATAGAGTCATGCAATTTGCTGCAATGTGGATAGATCTGGAGAGTATTGTGTTGAGTGAAATCAGTCAGAGGGAGAGGAACGGACTCAGAACCATCTCTCTCAAACTTTGTAGGGGAACCTCAAATGCCCAACGGCAACAGAAACAAACAGCTGAACTGGTCTTCAGTAGGAAACTTGCCACTGGGGCAGAGATGGGGGTGGGAGATAAGTTAGGGAGAACAGTAGGACAATGAGATGGCTGGACAAAGTGCCTGCTACAGGGTCAAAGGGGACCTGGGGGGGGGGAGCGGGGGGAGAGGAGGGGGAGACGGGTGGAAAGTAGTGGACTCTGGTGAAGGGGTTAGTGTTAGAACAATGTATGCCTGCACCTCAATCACAAATATCTTTGTAACTTTGTAATTCACAGGGATTAAAAATAATTTTTTTAAAGGATAAAGGACTGGAGAGATCATACAGGGGTTAAGGTGCTTGTCTTGCATCCACTGACCCAGGGAACCACACCCAGATGGTTCCCACCAAGGGACACTCCTGAGTACAGAGAGCCAGGAATGGCCCTGCATGCTGCTGGGTGTGGTCCCCAAACCCCCAAAACCACACGTAAATTTAAAAATACCTGGGAGACATTAAAGATGGAAATAAATGGAAAGACGCGTCCTGACCAGAACCCTATTACTGATAGCATTCATCAAACTGAGCTGTGTTTTTAGTATCATCTTTGTACAAATCCCAGCTTTAATATCATCATCATCATCATTATCATCATCATCATCATCATCATTATTATTATTATTAGTTTGGAGCTCATGGATACATCCAGCAGTGTTTAGGGCTTATTCCAGGCTCTGTTCAAGGGTCCCTCCTGGAGGTGCTAAAGGACCATCTGTGGTACTGAGGACAAAAAGATTGTCCACATGCAAGGCAAGCGCCCTACCCGCTGTACTATCACTCAGCTCCCAAAGAGGATTTTAAAATATCTATAATAAGCATGAGGAGATAGTTAATGTATCTCCATATTCACCAGGGATATTGGCCTGTAGTTTTCTTTTTTTGTGGTGTCTTTGCTTTTGGTATTAGGGAAATATGGGTCTCATAGAAACTGTTTGGGAGAATGTCTGCTTCTCCAATTTCCTGGGAAATCTTGAAAAGAACTGACAGTAGGTCCTCTTTAAAGGTTTGAAATAATTTGCTAGTGAATCCATCTGGACCTGAACTTTTGTTTGGGGGAAGACTTTTGATTACAGTTTCAATTTTCTTGATAGTGATAGGTCTATTCAGGTATTCCACATCTTCTTGGTTCAGTCTTGGGAGAATACAGGAATCCAGGAATTTGTTCATTTTTTCAAAGTTCTCATGTTTCATGGCATATAGCCTTTCAAAGTAGTCTCTGATGATCTCTTGAATTTCTTTGGTTTCTGTTTTGATATCCTTGTTTTCATTTCTGATTCGGTTTATTTGGGTCTCTCTCTCTCTCTCTCTCTCTCTCTCTCTCTCTCTCTCTCTTTGTGAGTCTTGCTAGTGGTTTGTCAATGTTCTTTATTTTCTCAAAGAACCAGCTCTTGGTTTCATTATCTTTTGAATTGTTTTTTGGGTTTCCATGTTGTTAATTTCTGCTCTAACTTTTTTTTTTCGCTTTTTGGGTCACACCTGGCAATGCACAGGGGTTACTCCTGGCTCTGCACTCAGGAATCACCCCTGGCGGTGCTCAGGGGACCATATGGGATGCTGGGAATAGGACCTGGGTCGGGCGCGTGCAAGGCAAACACCCTACCCGCTGTGCTATCGCTCCAGCCCCTCTGCTCTAAGTTTTGCTATATTTTCCTTCTGCCTGTTTTGGGATCTTTTTATTGGTCCTTTTCTAAGATCTTGAGGTGTGAAGTCAATTATTTATGTAGGCCTTTTCTTCTTTCCTGAGAAATGCATACAGCGCTATAAATTTTCCCCTTAATATGGCTTTCGCTGCATCCCATAGGTTCTGGTAACTCTTGTCTTCATTATCATTTGTTTCCAGTTATCTTTTGATTTCTTCTTTGATTTCCTTCCTGACCCACTTGTTGTTCAACACTGAATTATTTAATTTCCAGGTGTTTGATTTAGTTCTCCGCATCTGTGAGTGATTGACTTCTATGTTCAGTGCATCATGGTCTGAAAAGATATTTGATACAATTTTTACCTTCCTGATTCTATTGAGGTACGTTTTGTGGCCCAGCACGTGGTCTATTTTGGAGAATGTTCCCTGTGCACTGGAAAAGAATGGGTATCCTTTCTTTTGGGGATGGAATGCCTTGTATAGATCTGTTAGCCCTCTCTCTTCTATGTCTTCCTCAACAAAATATTAGCAAATAGAATCCAACAAATTATCAAAAAAGATCATAGGCCACGACCAAGTGGGATTCATCCTGGTGATGCAAGGGTTGTTTCACACAAAAATCAATCAACATAATTCATCGTATTAACAAAAGAAAAGATAAAACCATATGAGCATATCAATAGATGCAGAGAAAGCATATGACAAGATCCAGCACTCGTTTATGATGAAAACTCTCACCAAAATGGGTTTTAAAAAAACTTTCTTCAATATAGTCAAAGCTATCTAGCACAAGCCAATGGCAAGCATTATCCTCAATGGGGAAAAGCTAAGAGCCTTCCCCCTAAGGTCAGGGACAAGACAAGGATGCCCACTCTCAACACTTCTGTTCAATATAGTACTGAAAGTACTTGCAATAGCGATTAGGCAAGAAAAAGATATTAAGGGCATCCAGATAGGAAAGGAAGAAATCAAGCTCTCACTATTTGCAGATGATATGATACTATATTTAGAGAAACCTAAAGCCTCTACCAAGAAACTCCTAGAAACTATTGACTTGTATAGTAAAGTTGCAGGCTATGCGAACAATGAGAGAGAGGAAAGTGGCATAAAAAAAGCAATCCCGTTTACAGTCATACCTCAGAAAATCAAGTACCTCAGAATCAGCTTAACTAAGGAGGTAAGGGACCTGTACAAAGAAAATTACAAAACGCTACTTCATGAAATGAAAGAAGACACGAGGAAATGGACACATATCCCCTGCTCATGGATTGGGAGAATTAACATTGTCAAAATGGGAATACTCGCCCAAAGCCCTGTACACATTCAATGAGATCCTCATAAGAATACCTATGAAATTCTTCAAAGAAATGGATCACACACACTCCTGAAATTCATATGGAACAATAAATCCCCTAAAATAGCTACAGGAATTCTTAGGAAAAAGAAGATGGGAGGCATCAGCTTCCCCAACCTCAAACTCTACTACAATGCAGTTATAACTAAAACAGCATGGTACTGGAACAAAGGCAGAGCTGCAGATCAATGGAATAGGGTCAAATATCCTGATGCACACCCTCAAATATACGATCATTTAATCTTTAATAAGGGAACAAGAAATGTGAAGTGGAGCAAGGAAAGCCTCTTTAACAAATAATGCTGGCAAAACTGGACAGCAATGTGCAAAACATTGGGCTCAGACCTCTACCTAACACCAGCCACAAAAGTCAGATCAAAATGGATTAAAGACCTCAACATCAGACCAGAATTCATTAGGTACATTGAAGACAAGGTTGGCAAAGCCCTCCATGACATTGTAGCTAAAGGTATCTTCAAAGATGACACCCCACTGACCAAGCAAGTGGAAATGGAAATAAACAAATGGAACTGTCTTAAACTAAGAAGATTCTACACCTCAAAACATACAGTGACCAGAATACAAAGACAATCTACAGAGTGAGAAAGGATATTCACCCAATGCCCATCTGATAAGGAATTGATATCAAGGATATTCAAGGTACTTGTTGGACTCTACAAGAAGAAAACACCCAACCCCCATAAGAAAATGGGGTGAAGAAATGAACAGAAACTTTCTCAAAGAAGAAATCCGAAGGGCCAAAGGGCACATGAAAAAATGCTCTTTATTATTAATCATCAGGGAGATGCAGATTAAAACAACAATGAGATATCATCTCACACCACAGAGACTTGCCCACGTCCAAAAGAACAAAAGCAACTGGTGTTGGCGCGGGTATGGCAAGAATGGGACTCTCCTTCACTGCTGGTGAGAATGCCGACTGGCCCAACCCTTTTGGAAAACACTAAGGATGATCCTCAAAAAGTAGAAATTGAGCTCCCATTTGATCCAACAATACCACTTCTGGGAATATATCACGGAGATACAAAAAGCATAGAAGAAATGACATCTACACTTGTATGTTCATTGCAGCACTGTTTACAATAGCCAGAATTTGGAAAAAACCCAAGTGCCCAAGAACAGATGACTGGTTAACAAAATTTTGTACATCTACACAATGGAATAGTATGCAGCTGTTAGAAAGGATAAAGTCATACAATTTGCATGTATGTGGATCTACATGGAGAGCATCATGCTAAGTGAAATGAGTCAGAAAGAAAGGAACAGACACAGAAAGATTGCACTCATTTGTGAAATATATAGAAACAGAATGGGAGACTTACACCCAAGAATAGTAGAGATGAATACCATGAGGACTGTTCCATGGCTTGGAAGCTGGCCTCACATGTAGTGGGGAAAGGCAGCTCAGATAGAAAAGGGAACACCAACTATGGGGTGCTTGGAGGGCCCGCTCGGGATAGGAGATGCATGCTAAAAGTAGACTTCAAACCAAATGATAGCAATTCAATACCTCTATTGAGAGTCCACAACACTCATAAGGAGAGAGAGAGCAAAAGGGAATGCCCTGTCACAGAGACAGGGGGGTGTAGTGGGGATGGGTTGGGAGTGGTGGGAGAGATACTGAGATCATCGGTGGTGGAGAATAGGCATTGGTGAAGCGATGGTTACTCGATCATTGTATGACCGAAACGTAAGCACGAAAGTTTGTAAGTCTGTAACTATATCCCACGGTGAGTCATTAAAAATTTTTTTAAATAGAAGATAGTTAATATCTTGCCATTATCAAAACACATATCCAAGTCACAATTAGATACTACTTTATACTCAGTAAGATGGCTAAAAACAGATAGTAAGTGCAACCAGGGTGATGGAGAAATTGAAATCCTTATGCACTGCTGGTAAAAATATAAAAAGAGGCACTGCAGGAAAGCTTGATGGTTCCTCAAAAAAGTTAGCCATAGTTACCAAAGACTCAGCAATTTAATACCTGGGTATGTGCCCACAAAAAATGAAAACATGTCTATACAAAAGAAGTGAGTATTCAGTCAAAAATTGGAAAGGGCACCTGAACACCTGCTCTGCATGTCAGTTCTTTCTCTGGCTGACTTCATTCTGCATTTTATAGATAAATGTATGTGCATGCCTAGTTCATCCATTGCCTCTTATACATTCATGAACTTATTTCTATGCTTTATGGAATCAACTATGGCAAAAGGACTAAGAAGTAAGGCTCAGAAGTAAAACACTTGTCTTGCAGATATAAAGTCTGAGGGTCTATCCCCAGCCCCATAAATAAAGGAGCAACAGTTTCTATCAGTCTTAGAGACCATGACTGAGTTGAGGAGTTTGCTCAAAGTGGCAAAGCAGATGCCTGGCATTTCTGAGGTGCTGAGTTTGACTCCTGGTATCATCAGATCCGTGAGCACCACCATAATCGGTGCCTAGGTCCTTTGGACATTATTGGAGAATCCTATTTTAAAATAAACGAAGGGGCTGGAACAACAGCACAGCAGGTTTGCCTTGCATGCAGCCAATCCAGGTTCGATTCTCAGCATCCCATATGGTTCCTCAGCACTGCCAGGAGTGATTCCTGAGTGCAGAGCCTGGAGGAACCCCTGAGCACTGCTGGGTATGACCCAGAAAGTAAATAAATAAATAAATAAATAGATAGATAAATAAATAACAACAAAAATAGGGTTCAAACAAGCAAACAAAGAAGGGCTGGGGTAAATGCCTTGCCGAGGGGGAGGGGTGGGGCAGGTTCAAGGCACTACATGGCCCCCCTCAAGCACCCCCTCAAGGACCAGCACCCCATGAGCACTGCAGGGTATAATCCAAAAACAATAAAAAAGACTGATCTCTTTCCCTTCCCTTTCTTTTGGTTAATCGGCCACACCCAGCTGTGCTTAGGGCTGACTCCTGGCTGTGCACAGAGGGGTCAGCCCTGGTGGTGCTCTATAGGGAGAACATTCAGTGCTGGGGATTACACATGGGTCAGTGATATGCAAGGCAAGTGCCCTGCCAACTGTACCATCTCTCTGACCCCAGGCAATATTACTTTCAATGACCTTTTGAAATAGATCTTATCTGGGGACTCCGGCTTGACCCCCTCACTGCAAGCATGCAGTCTCGAATTCGATCCCCCGTGTCACCACATTGGCTGAATGAGATTCCTGGCAGCTCTGGGGTCTGTCTTGCAGCTCTGCCATTCCTCATCCCCGGCAACTGATTTCCAGTTGCACTGCAGTCAGTCAGGAGGACGTTAACATCACAAGAAAAGAGGCCCAATCCCTGGCAAGCAACACCAGTAAAAGGTTGTGGAAACACTGTTGAGTATGTTACCCCAGGTTAGAAAAACATTCAAAAGGACACATGAACACACATTCATCGCAGCACTCAGTGCAATAGCTAAGATACGGAATCAACGTAGGTGTCCAACGACAGGTGACTGTTTTGTGAAGATGTGGAATAGATATGCAATGAAATACTATGCAGCTGCAAGAAATGATGAAATCATGTAATTTGCTGCAACCTGGTTGGAACTGGAGGATATCATATTGAGTGAAGTCAGATGAGGACACATACAGGTTGATCTCACTTCTCTGTGGTAGATAGAATAATTGGATGAGGAAATGTAATGCAGTAGAAGGGGATGCCTACATCAGTCTTGAGCCCAGAGTACAGGAAGGAGAATGACAGAGAAGCAAAGAAATCAACAGGCGGTAGAAAATAAAGGGCGGGACAAGGGCCAGGGCTTTATTTTACCAATGATATGGGAAAGTGGTATAGCTCTCTACTCAAAGCACAGGCTCAACACTTAAAATATGAGACTTAAACAACCACCACTGGGACAGAGCAACAGCCCAACAGGTAAGGCGCTTGCCCTGCACACGGCTGACCTGGGTTCAGTCTCCAGCAACCCATATGGTCTCCTGAGCCTGTGAGGAGTGATTCTGGAGTGCAGAGCCAGGAGTAATCCCTGAGCACCATTGTGTGTGCTTCCCCGATCCCCCACCCCCGCAAAAAACCCTACAACCACTGACCTTGAAATGTGCCTGTCAAGATTGCAGATTGGGTGTAGGAACACTGATGGTGGGGTTGGGGTCAAAATATTGTATACCTAAAACCCAACAACATGTTGGAAATGCCAACTTATCCACCCTTTTTGGAAAACAATATGGGCATTCCTTAAAAAACTAGAAATAGAGCTTCCATATGACCCCACAATACCGCTTCTGGGAATATATTCCAAGAGTACAAAAAAGCACAGTAGAAATTACATCTGCACCTGTATGTTCATTGCAGCATTATCCACAATAGCAAGAATCTGGAAACTACCGAAGTGCCCAAGAACAGACGACTGGTTAAGAAAACCTTGGTACACCTACACAATGGAATACTATGTAGCTGTTAGGAAAGAAGACGTCATCAAATTTGCTTTTTAGGGCTGGAGCTATACACAGCGGGTAGGGCGTTTGCCTTGCATGCCTTTGGCCTTGCATGCCGCAAGCTGGGTTCAATTTCCAGCATCCCATATGGTCCCCTGAGCACCACCAGGGGAAATTCCTAAGTGCAGAACCAGGAGTGACCCCTAAGCATCGCCGGTTGCGACCCAAAAAGCAAAAAAAAAAAAATTTTTTTTTTGCTTGTAAGTGGATGGTCATGGAGAGTATCATGCTAAATGAAATGAGTCAGAAACAGAAAGAAGGGGACAGACATAGAATGCTGCACTCATTTGTGGAATATAAAATAACATAATATGAGACTGACACCCAAGGACAGCAGAGACAAGGGCCAGGAATATTGCTCCATAGTTGGAAGCCTGCCACATGAGCTGGGGAGGAGGCAGCTGGAATAGAGAAGGGATCACTACGTCAATGATGGTTGGAGAGATCATTCGGGATGGGCGATGTGTACGGAAAGTAGATAAAAAATCAAATGTGATGGTCTCTCAGTATCTATATTGCAAATCATAATGTCCTAAAGTAGAGAGAGAGTATAGAGAAAATTGTCTGCCATAGAGGTATGAGGAGGGTTGGGATTTGTATGGGGGAGATACTGGGGATATTGATGGTGAAAAATGTGCACTGGTGGCGGGATGGATGTTTGATCATTGTGTAACTGAAACTCAAATATGAAAGCTCTGTAACTGTAGCTCACAGTGATTCAATTAAAAAAAACCCAACTCTCAATAACTTTGTAAATCATGTTCTTTAAGTATTTTTTTTAAGAGATGTGCACACAGTGGACTTCATGTCTGTCTCCCAATCCCCCAGGTTATCTGAACGAACATGGATACTTAGTTTGTGACAGAGCCACACTGTCCTCTTGCTAGGGACCACAGACCCTGTAGTGGCTTCCAGCCCAGGCCACTGTGGCTGAGCAGATGGCTCTCTGCCAGTGGGCACGGGTGGAGTTCAGTCTCAGGAAAAGCAAGACCCCAAGAGACACATGAATCCACCTCGAAATTCAGGCAAGGAAGGTCTTTGCTGCTCTCTGATATAAAAGAGAAACGATGAGCAAGAATCACGCTGAGAAGTGGCGCCTCTGACAAGCACAGGTGTGAGCACAGCTCTTAGAAGATTCTTATACATGAGTAACACGAGTAGAAGAGCAACCCCTGGTGGTCGTGTGTGAGATCCCCCCATACACACACACACCCTTCCCGAAAGGATGGAGGCCTGCAGCAACCATCAGCTCAGGGGGCAAGCGCCTGGCTCTGATGTAGGATTTCTGGTGAGCACCGCAACTGAATATGGGAGCATCACAGCCAGGGGTGTGTATCACCCTCAGATATCTCGCAACAAAAAAGATGAGGAAGAAAGGTAAAACCCAATTGGAGGTATGGGGGCAGCGGGGAGCTGAACCAAATCTGGGTGGTGCTCAGGTGTGACCCCTACAGTGCTCTGGCAGCACTACTAAGTTGAAACAGAGAATATCCCCTTATAAAGATGGGAAGGAAAAGACGCACTTGGGAGACCAGAGTAGTTGCTGAATGTGACCAACTCCTCAACTTCCCAAATTATTACAAAGAATCCAGTCACCCCTAAACCATTCCAAGGTCCTCAGCAGTCTTCCTCTTTAAGGTAGAAGCTTTTGAACGATAAGAAGCTGCTGCCAGGATTTCAGTACACACCCCAAATTGATAACAATGCCTTAGAGTAAGCTCTCGTGTGGACACTCATCTAAAGACAGGCCATTATGCTATGTGGCTGGGAGAGCGTGAGGGCTTCGCTGTGACCACAGCTCCGTCTGCCTTCACAGTGCAGCTCCCCACCTCACTGACAATCTCCACAGTGGGGTCAAGCGGTCAGTAGGAACAAGGTTTGGGTTTCCTTTGTTCTCTCTTAGTACTTATGTCTTGGCAAAACACTGATGTTCCACAAACAAGCCAGAGTGTCCACTGCTCTGTCTGAGTAAGGCATCGCCTTTCTACTTTGTCAAGTCTGCAGTTGCTACAATCATGGAACTTGTAACCTTAGAACTGATGAGAAGACTAAAAGAATTTTTTAAACAAGCCATCAGTGTAGACCTGTGTAGGTGAACAAAGAAACACTTGAAAGTCAGAAGGGAAAAAAAAGATGCTTGGGGCTGGAGCAATCGTACAGCAGGTAGGGTGTTTGCCTTACACACGGCTGACCCGTGTTTGATCCCCCATCCCATATGTAATTCCTGAGAGGAGAGCCAGGAACAACCCCTGAGCATGGCGGTGTGGCCCCAAAACAAAAAGGAAACAAAAAGATACTGAACGTTTAGGATTAGCAAATGCTGTTGGATTTCCATAACATATGTCATTCCTGATTTCATCTGTAAGAGATGTGATTAGCTCCCTTTCAAAAACAATGGCATCTTACTAATATTTTGGCAATTTATGGAAAATTTATTAATTTACATTTGCAAATAATTATGGCATATTGTAGGTGACCTGTTACTCATTCAACTGATAATGTGTTCACCATTCAGTGTTTATTAATATTATAGATGCTTCATTCAAAAAACTCACTGAGTGATAATTACCTGGAACCCAGGAAGAATCAAGCTTTTGTGGACCCTAAATTTCATCTAGTTTATTAAAATCCTGTTTAACAAAATAAATGAAATGCAAAGTTATGAATATAAAAATCGCTGGGATCTTCCCCGAGATCCTGCAAGTGAGGTTTGGAGTTCAGCTTCCTTTAATTCCTTATCAATTCACCTCAGCTGGGCCATTTTGTTTTGTTTGTGCTTAGGTTTGGGTTACACCTGGCATGCCCTCAGCTGACTGAGCTCTTCTGGCTCTCACCTCGACCTTTCCCCAGATATATTTAATGCAGGGAGTAAATTATGATCAACCCAGCCTCTAATCAACCCAGTCATTTGTCAGATAGGTAATAAAATGAGCTAAGTGAATCCCTTGCCTTTGGAAAAAGATGTAACATTATTTTCCCTTGTTTTTCAGCCACACATAGCAGGGTGCTCAGGGATTACTCCTGGTTGTGCTCAGGGAGAGCATGTGGGTGCTGAGACTTGAACCCAGATCAGCCATGTGCAAGGCAAGTCATGCACCCACTGTACTTGTGCTCCAGACACAGAGTTTTGATCACGCAGGCAACTTGTACCTGAAAGGAATGAGCTAGGTCATTTAGAAAGATTGGGCCCCAAAGAAAGGAGCCCATCCCCCAGCACATTTGGGCTCCCACACTTTCGTTGCTGGGGTGGGTAGTGCCATACTTGGGCACTCCATGAGTGCTGGGGAACCATGTCGTGCAGGGGCTTAACCCTGGGGCTCCAGCACCTACAGAGTGCGCTATCTCCCCAGACTTCATGACAATCTGTTGAGGTGACTGAATTACTCTTAGGAGCTAGTTCTATTTAAATCACATGACAGGGATGATCATTTCTTTCCAGGTATCTATGATTCTTTCATTACCTTTTTCTCTCATTTGAGAGTAAAATTTCAATATATGCAATTCAAATAAATCGTCACCTTCTCCATTATAAATTTGTTGGGTTTTCTTCTCATTGTTTGGGGACCACATTTGGAGGTGTGAATGGGAGTGACTGCTGGCAATGCAAAGCTCAGGCTCCAGCTCTCTGAGCTGTCTCCTCAACCTCATTCATGATGAGTCCTTCTCAGTACACCACCCACCATTATCTCCAGTGTCGCCCCACTATCTTGTTACCCTGCTGTCTGCACTAGCAGTAGGGCTCTCATGTTTTCCCACCAGCATCTGTCTTCTTTCTTCCAGTACTCAAGGTTCTTGGTGACAAACACCCTGCTCTATTCTTCCATATAGTTAGGCTTGACACTCAGAAGAAATGGCACTCTGTGAATGTTCTTGAATGTCTTAATTTTTATAAAGTATGATGCCATTCCACCCCGCCCCCGCTGTCTCCTACAAAACTATACCAAAACTGAGGTTCTTACGGTGCTTGGTATAATATAATGCTTAGTAAAAATGTGGCATTAGAGGCACTGAGGTGACAATAATCTCTAAGCCTGCTCCTTACTAAACTGGTCTTCAGGGTTCTTTTTGCCATTGTCAGTAAATTAAGGAGGTGAAGGGGAGCTGCTACAGGTGGGCACCTGCAGGAACTGTGACCCCGGCCCAGACACACTCCAACCCTTACCCGCCCCATCTAATCTGTCTGCCGGAGGATCGACTCAGGTTTATACCCATGCAGAATCACCGAGCTGCTTTCCTGCCCTTCCTTCATCTAATCTGCAGGAATGGTATAAAACTGGATTTCTGAAACACAAGCAGGTGAAGACTCTTTTCAAAGTCAGACTGAAAGGAGGACCTTCCGCTTGAGTACAGAATTTCCTTTAAGCCTCTGAATTTTGATCTGCTTGTGTCACATCAAATCAGAGAGAAATCAGAGGGAACTTTTCACCCAAGTGGTATAAAACCACACGCTTCTTACACATGAATAATCAGAAAAGTAAGTACAATGAAATTAGGCAAGAACAATGTATGTTTGATGAATGTTTTTCACTCACTCTGATGTAACACAAACACTTTTGGGGTCACAGAGATAGTTTCAGAGATGGAGCACATGTCTGCCATGTATAAGCCCAGAGTTTGATCCCACCACACCACAGAACTCCAGGTGCCTCCCATGGCCGCCTTCTAGCTCAGCTGGCCAGTGTGATGCCAGTTTTGCCAGGAGTGATCCTGGATCCCTCCCCAGCACTGCCAGGTGTGAAGCCTATGGTATGTTTTTATCATAGCTTTTTACCAACTTTTACCACAGCTCAAATCTTTATACTGACCACAGTGAATTCACTTTAGAGGTGTGTATCTATATGTATATATATGTATATATATGTCTATATATATACATATGTATTTTTTCTTCAAAATAATGGTCTAGATTATGAGGGAGGGAAATATGCTAAGACAGATGTTCAGGAACTCTTCTCCTTCCCCATGTAAAAGAAGCTACCAGCTAGGAATGAATCCATAATTCTCCTTCTCAGCCAACTCCCAGTAAAAACTGTTATACCTAGTTCTTCCCGGCTCTTTGTTGCATACATTTAAGTGGTTAGAAACTTTGCGTATGAACAGGAACCAAAGTTGGAATTAAACTGGGAATTCAAAGCCTCATTCACAGTTCAGGGCCATACCAGTGGGAATCACAAGACAATGCTAATGGATACCTTTCTGTTAGTGCTCGAGCCAATAATCAATAATAGAGAAAGCAAAGCATGCCAGGCATCATGCAAATCTCTTGGCCTCTTTGTTCCTTAGTTTCTTCGTTTGAACAAAAAGAATTGGATCTCAAGACATAGAGTTCACACTGGCCTTGCACCAGTTAGTTAATAATAACTGTATGATGTTTTGATGCAGTGTTATTATGTATATTTATCTGCTTTTTTACTTACATCTTGTGTAAAAACTGCATTCCATGCCAGGACTGAAACGTTCCAAAGCTCAGTTCAGTGATTAAATTGCAACCAAGATTCCTACCAAAGAAAAAACACAGGAAAAAAAAGAAGACAAAAGCAGCAGCAGAAGAAGAAAGAAGAAGAAGGAAGAAGAAGAAGAAGGACGAAGAAGGAAGAAAGAAGAAAGAAGGAAGGTGAAAGAAGGAAGAAGATGAAGAAGGAAGAAGGAAGAGAAAGAGGAAGAAGAAGAAGAAATAAGGAAAAAGAAAGAGGAAGAGGAGGAGGAAGGGGAAGAGGAAATAAAGGAGGAGCCGGAGGAGGAGGAGGAGGAAGAGGAGGAGGAGGAGGAGGAGGAGGAGGAGGAGGAGATGCAGAAAGAGAAGGAGGAGGAGGAGAAGAGGGAGAAGGAGAAGAAGGAGGAGGAGGAGGAACAAGAAGAAAGAAGGAAGAAGAAAGAGGAAGAGGAGGAGGAGGAAGAAGAGAAAGAGGAAAAAGGAGGAGGAGCAGAAGAAAAGGGAAGAGAAGGAGAAGAAGGAGATGCAGAAGGAGAAGGAGAAGATGCAAAAGGAGAAGGAGGAGGAAGACGAAGAGGAGAAGATGGAGAAGGAGGAGGAGAACAAGAGAAAGAGGGAAGAAGAAAGAGGAAGAGGAGGAGGAGGGAGAGATGGAGGAAAAAGGAGGAGGAGCAGAAGGAGGAGGAGAAAGAGAAGAAGGAGATGCAGAAGGAGAAGGAGGAGGAGGAGGAGATGGAGAAGGAGGAGAAGGAGAAGGAGAAGGAGAAGGAGAAGGAGAAGAAGGAGAAGGAGAAGGAGAAGAAGGAGAAGGAGAAGGAAAAGAAGGAGGAGAAGGAGAAGAAGGAGGCATTACTTCTAATTCACATAACCACATTTCATGCACTAAACATCACTGTGAAAGACCTTTAAGATTTATTCTTTGATGTTTATGACACAAAATAGCAAATGCTTAACAAACACTTCACTAATGAAGTTCTCTAGAACAGGGATTCATGACTTCAGCACTACTGCCACATGGGGACTGGATACTTATGGGGGGGCTGTCCAGTGCATTGTAGCTATTCAGCAGTGTATCTGGAGGTCTCTGCTCACTAGGCACCAACAGCATCATTATAGATCTGACAATTAAAACAATAAAAACTACCTCATGGCACTATCAAGGGTCATGTGGGCACAAAATCATCCAGGTTGAGGGCCATGGTTCTATTGTTCACATTGCTCTGACTAGTAATTCTCATACTAATACTTACTTACAGGCAAAAAAGGATTTGCTGTAGTTTTAGTAGCTGAAGCTACTAGGAGTAAGAAGGAAAAAAATCTTTCAAACTTAGTTAAGTGAAGATCTTTGCAGCTTTTAAAATTCGCTGTGTTGACAATGTTAGGGGAACTGTTTAGTAACTCAAACATAAGGTTTTATTTTGGATTTCATTGCACAACTGGCCTCTCTCTGGGCTAAAATGTGTCTCCCAAGCTAGAGTCTAGCATTGTGTGTGAAGTTGGGAGCAGGGAGGGATGCAATGAGGCCTGTGCAATGATGCTAATGAAACCCTTTCTGTATGTGATATTAAACAGTGTTTCTTAGCCTCGGAAAAGAGTAAAAAACGTTGTACAAGGGAATGGAATCATCTTTATGGTGCTTATAAAAAACATGTTATTTTTGGAAGTGGGACTCTATTGCTAATTGATTTCCTGACCCTGCTATTAACAGTTTTGTTAGAAATAATTATAAAAATATTTCCCCTAATAAAACAGATCTTAAGAAGTTGCTAGCAAACAAAGCGTTGCTTTCTTGTGCACACATATTAAAATAGATATTGTCCAATTTTCTTCAGTTCTGTCCCTGTTCATTCTTTCACTGTACGAGTGTAATCAAATGTGGTGACATTTGGGGGAGTGTATGTAAGCTGTAAAATGCTGTCTCAGTCATAATTACTGTGGTAGAAGGAGAGTGTGTCTTCTGAAAATAATAAAAAAGAAATTTGTATTACAATAGCATTGAATTTGAACCCAGAAATAAAGTAAATGTAAAAGAAATGTGCACTAGACTTGCTTAGCTGATTATTTTTCAAATACTTGTTTACAGTGATATTAAAGATTTGCATTGTTAGGCCTCATTCAAGGAACAGTAACTCAGTCTATATTAAATCTCTGTGCTCTTCTGTAGCTGATCCTGTCAAGTGACCTTTCAAAGCATCCCAAATAAGGATCGACTGAGGTCACCATAGGCTAATGAGTCTTCACCCAAGCTTCACTTAATTCTTTAAATAAAGTAATTAGGGAATGCTCTAGAATATGAAGTCTTTAAACATACCTGGATATTCCTCTTTTCAGGAGAAATTGGGGATATTGCCTCATCCTACATTTGAGAATCTACAGAATAGAAGACTTTAGACATTTCCAGTACTTCCTGAAAACTAGTTTACTTTTCTAACTATTGTGTTGAGAACAAATTGCTGTAGTTTTCTCTTAGCTAGTTTATACATGGTTATCATAACTCACGTAACTTGGAGAACCTGGCAAGCTACTGAGAGTTTACTGCCCACATGGGGGGAGAGCCTGGCAAGCTCCCTGTGGTGTATTCATATGCCAAATACAGTAATAATGATGGGTCTCAAACCCCTGATCCTGAAGAGCCTCTAATGCAATGCCACTAGGAAGGACAAGTAAAGAGAGGCTGCTAAAATCTCAGGGCTAGGATAATGGAGACGTTACTGGGCCTGCTGGAACAAATCAATGATGAACAGGATGACAGTGACAGTGACAGTGATTTTTAACTTACACATGCTGCAAAAATGGTAGTGCTTCAAATGTACACCTTTCAATGAACTGTATCTTATTGCAAGATAAATCTCTAGGAAAAGGAAGAAGAAAATATTGTTTCAATTAACTACCAAATATATAATATTAGAAATAACTAGTAGAAGTCAAAATAATATTGAATGAGTAGATTTGAATGTTCCAGAACCCCTAACCTTCTTTCATTTCTCTCAACCACAAATCTTCATGAATTAATTGTATGACTACTTGGTTCTAATATTGGAGTTAAACTTTTCTTGGAGCAGAGAATTGATTGGGTGATTTTTATGTTCTCAATTCTACTTGGAGTTCAATTTTTTTTACCTCCATGTGAAATTACTATATTTAATATAATCATTTCAAATATTCAAATGAACAGTCTCATGTTTATATACCTTCCTGTTTAGCTAGGCTAATAAAATGATCCTTTTTCATATAATGTGAAATGAAATTACTCCTTTCAGACAGAACTTTGAACTAATTTAGAATTAAACTTTTTTATCATAATAGAAAATCAATTTTTGGTTCTATATTTTCTGAATATTCCATTAATTCACTGCTTTCATTGTACAAGGGTGGAACAAACAAAATCCTCAGAGTGCTGAATTTTTTTTTGATTACAGTTGACTGTTTTATATCTATTAATTCTCCTTAAGTTCTTTCACATATGACCAAGATGGGTATAACTATCTCCTAGCTCATCCCTCTTCTTCTTGCCTCTGTTCTTTCTTTCGTTCCCTTCCTTGGCACTGCTCAGGGATCACTCCTGACTGCACACACATCACTCTGGGGGGCTCAGGGGACCCTGCATGGTGCTGGGGATCAAACCTGGGTCACCCATGTGCAGAAGCAAGCCCCTTACCCCTGTCCTATCATTCCAGTCCCAGGCTTTCCTTTTCTGACCCACAATGCACACCGTCATGTATTAACTTTCCAAATAGTTCTCAAACACCAGTCTCACTTGGGAGCTGATTGAAGATGCCTGTTCTCCAATCAACCTACTCCAAATCAGCTGGAGCAGGAACTGTGTTGGGGGGTTAACAGGCCCTCCAAGTGATCTACTGCAGGCCTGAGTGACCCAGCGCAGGTGGGCACGAGGGAGCTCTGCATGCTAGCCCTGGCTTACAACTCCTGGGTCTAGGTGTCTACTCTCTTTTTTGGTATTCTGAGAGCATTGAGGTGTTTTTCCTGTGTTCTACCTTTCTCCTACTCTCTTTTTACAAGATTCTGTCCAAGATGTCTGTGTGACAATAGCCCAACAATTCCTACAACAGAACTCTCCTCGTGATAATCTCACATGTTCTTAATAGTACTGCTATAGAATCACTCTGTTTTAGCCAAGTATTTCATATTTAAATTTTCATTTAAGTTATAGATAATTCAGAAATATGCTGACATAGGGTGTAAGAATGTATTGCAAATCACAATGATGAAACTACACATATTTTTTAAAATTCTGGGCTACTGGAATTCAAGTAAAGTTCTTTATTTTCTTGTTCTATAATTCAAGTTTATTTTTATTTTTAAAATAATTTTTATTAAGCCAACTTTTAAAAGTTTTCTATAAAGGCCAGAAATTTAAAAATAATAATATTCTAGATTTTGCAGAGCATATTTTTATAATATTTTTTCTTTTACAGAAAAACACAAACATCAACTTTATAAACACAAGCATAGTTTGAGCTTGCTCTTCAAGCTGTGCTCTCCCGTGTGTCTCGCTTGCTAGGGTCTATGTTCCTTGGCTTATTCACTTGCACTCTGGAAAAGCCGGTGCTCTCTCTCCAACATCGCCCTCCTTTCTCTCCTCCCACATCTTCCTAAGCACGTTTCATTCAATCTGCTTCACTGTTGCACCTCTTGAAATTCTTTCCTGCAAGGGACAGGCGGTGGACCCAGGATGCCTGTGATGAGGTTGGGACTGCTTTCCCTTTCCTACTGGTGCAGGCTGGCAGATGTACTTTGGGGGAATACTAAAACTAAAGAAGACATTCCCTAGCCCCAAAGTAGCTCAAGAGCTTGAGTCACATCATTTGAAATGCAAATTCTGAGCTCTTGGAGGAGAAACTGAGGTACCACCAGGATGCAAAAATCCAAGGCCCCACCCAGAAAAGGCTGGTCCCCTCAGAAAAGAAATTACACAAGAATCCATGAGATTATAAAGAGAACATCAACAGTGCAAGACATTCCTGTGACAACACCCAGACTAATTTTTAGTATGCAAAACTCCAGGAAAGGACAACCTTTTTGGAAGGATTGAATAAAAACACCTTCTGAAAGTCCTCAGGGCTTGCTCTTCAGGGCCTGACTATCTCACTTGCTTCTTTCTGTTTCTTTGCTTGTTTATTTCCACTCTGTCTCACCTGTGTTCTCTCTTGGACACATACTTCTTACTTCCTCTCCCTCACAACTTTCTAAATAAGTTTTAATAAAATCTATCTTTCTTCATGCACAAAATTTTAATAAATAAATAAATAAATAAATAATGAAGCCAGAGTGATAGTACAGCGGGTGGGGTGTTTGCCTGGCATGCAGCTGACCCGGGTTTGATCCCCAGCATCTCATATGGTCCCCCCAGCACTGCCAGGAGTAATTCCTGAGTTTAGAGCCAGGAGTAACCCCTGGGCATCCCTGAGTGTGATCCAAAAGTAATACATACACACATACATGAAAATTTAAAAATAAAAAATAAAAACAGGAACATATTTGCATAGCTCTTTGTTTTTATTTAGTAGTGCTCAGAGGATGCTTCAGGAACATTACTGGGGGGTCAGGGAATGGGGAGCCCAGAACCTCGTTCTGCTGGGAAACCAACCTGGGCCTCCTGTTGCTAAGCATCACACTCAACATTTGTGCAATATCCCCAGCTGACAAAAACAATTCTTAAGTTAATGGGCTATGTAAAACTGGACCATGCATTGGTTTTGATCCATGGGGACATAAAGGAACTCTATGCGAACACAGAGGAGATGGTATATTAGCACTCTAAGTTAAGTTTACATGGGTGATGCAAATATAAGTACTTTTCATTTATTATTAAAGTTTAAAGAAAAACTTTTGTGAAGCAAGACAGTTTATATTGAATGAAACTTTCTTAGAAAGATGTGGGGGGGTTGCAAAGAGAAAGAATTTGTTCACAAGATAACCCGGGTTTCTCCAGACCAAAAAAAGCAAACAAAGAGACATGGGGACAAGTAAGCAAAGTACACGATCCAGGGAGAACATGGGCTTGAAGAGTAAGCCTAAAGTTTTTTTATATATGCACATGTAGATATTTATATACATAAATGCAAATATAATTTAGTGCCAGAAATAACATGAGAGGTTTTTAATGCTATAATCACAAAACTATAGAATTGTATTACTGGAAGAAATGATAAAGATTAACTTGCACACCCTTTGTTTTATAAACAACAGAGCTAAAATCTCATAAATGAATGATTAACTAACTTACAAGTACTTGAGGGATAGCAGGCCTTCAAATGAATCCTTATGTAATTCAGTCAAAGAATTGTCACTGAGGATTCTGAGAAATGGAAAAATTATTTCTGGACCAAAATGCAAAATAACTATGACTATTTACTACATAGGACTAATTCTTACACATAATCATGGTGCTTTCTAAAGACCCCAATTCTTATTTAACTTAGGGATAGTGATCTCTGTTTAAACTCTTTGTTTTGTCCTCACTTATATCCATCATATACTGATATCCATCACACAAACACAGCTATTGACTCTTCACACCAAGTAACTTATTCAAAGCATATTCTCTAGGTCAGAAAATCTGTCAGATCCAAATTCTGGGTGACACCAGAACCTCAGGATTGCCACTCCCTCCTCTCTTCCAAACATTACTCTGGATACCCCATGAAGAATGAAATTAAATCTGTAAAGGAAGCCCTTTGAAACTTAACACCATTAACTTTTTTTGTTCTGGGAAATAAAACGTGCACAAAGTGCATATGACAAATACTCAAGAATGATTGAGGCCAGTGATCACGCTGGACAAGAATTGAGTGTTTAAGGTAGATAAGGGGATATTCCTGATAACCGTTCAGTATCAATATTGCAACCCCAATACCCAAAAGGAGAAAGACAGAGACAGAGACAGAGAGAAGAAGAGTGCCTGTCCAAAGCAGGCACGGTGTGGGGGGTGGGGGGTGATGGGAGGAACCTAGGGATACTGGTGCTGGGAAACGTACACTGGTGGAGGGATGGGTGTTGAAACAGTGTACGATTGAAACCTAACCATGAACAACCATGAAACACTACTATGGACAATACTGTAAAACTGTAAATCAAAATAGCTAAAATAAAAAGATATTTTTAAAAATGAATTAATTATAGCCTTTTCCGATCTTGCCAGTAAGTATCAAATTCCTATGACTATCATGCTTTCATTAATTTAAACATCATTTATTACTCATATTCAAGTTTAATGACATACAAAACTCATAAAAGATTAGTCTACTACTTCGGATGTCAATATTTTTCTATACATCACTTGTGTCTCAATTGACACAATTAAAAAAGCAATAAACATCAGAAAAATGGGCAAAGGACCATCCATTCAAAAAATGCAAAGGTTCAGTGAACATGTAAAAGTATTTAAATTCAAAAATAACCAGAAAAATTAAAATACAGATGGGATCCCTTTTATTCATTCATCAGACCAGCCCCCGAATGAAGAATGCTCAGAGGTGGATGGGCATGGAGAATCAATGCTTTCATGAACTGTTAAATTAGCACAACTATTTTGAGGTCAATTAAATTTTTATAACTACATATCCTTCAGCCCAGCAAATCTATATCTATTTATCTATTTAACAGACCTATTTGCCCATATTCACAAGACCATGAGCTGCAGTAATTCATGTGAAAAAAAAAATCAAGGGGGCTGGAGCAATAGCACAGTGGGTAGGGCATTTGCCTTGCACGTGGCCGACCCAGGTTCAATTCCCAGCATCCCATATGGTCCTGAGCACCACCAGGAGTAATTCCTGTGTGTAGAGCCAGGAGTAACCCCTGCGCATTGCCGGGTGTGACCCAAAAAACAAAAACAAAAACAAATTTAAAAAAATCAAAACATCTTTCAATACAATTACTATTAAACAGGAGTTTAAATGGATGGGGTAAACCTTTATGTACCATAAAGGAAAGAAGTCTAAAGCAAAATAAAGTGAAAGTATCAAGTGGCAGATGTTATATTTACAGGGAAAAAAACAAATCAGAAGATTAAATTTTGCACTATGAATCATTTTTTAAATTTTAATTAAGAATGTAGTCATGGGGCTGGAGTGATAGAACAGCAGGTAGGGCGTTTGCCTTGCACGCAGCCAATCCAATTTCGAATCCTAGCATCCCATATGCTCCCCCGAGCACCCCCAAGGGTAATTCCTGAGTGCAGAGCCAGGACTAACCCCTGTGCATTGCCAAGTGTGACCCAAGAAGCAAAAAATAAAAAAGAATGTGAACACATATCATGTTTGTTCATCTGTGTGGGCTGTCTCTAAAACATGTACTTCTCTTTTTCTCCTCTCACATCTTTCTAAAGTAAGTTTCAATAAAAACCAGCTGCATCACCAAAATATATACATATATGTATACGTGTGTATAAAATTAACTCTATTAGTTATAGAATGGAAAACAAAGAGACATTTTAAATAAGAGCTTGGTAAACTAAAAATTTTTATTTATTCATTTATTTTTGCTTTTTGGGTCACACCCGGCAATGCACAGGGGTTACTCCTGGATCTGCAATCAAGAATTACCCTTGGCAGTGCTCAGGGGACCATATGGGATGCTGAGATTCAAACCCGGGTTGGTCGCATACAAGGCAAACGCCCTACCCGCTGTGCTATCGCTCCAGCCCAGTAAACAAAAAATTTTTAAAGAAGTAAACTATTATAACTAATGGAGGTTGTTATGGGATGTGAGGGGGAAATTCCTTTTATCAGAGGTATTGATCTTAAAATTGTATACTAAGGAGGATTTTATGGTGCAATTACTTTTTAATATTCATATTTGGAGAGAATATACTCACAGTTTCTCAACCCAAGGGTATGCCTTCCATGTATTTCCATCAATGGAAGAAATAGAGTTTCCTTGGAAATTTCTATGAAGAAACACAGTTCAGAGACTTGAATAGGTAGGAAAAGAATGAACAGAGTAAGTAAAAGAGGAGCTGAAGCGAGAGCACAGCAGAGAGGGCGTTTGCCTTGCACACAGCTGATCCGGGTTCGATTTCCAGCTTCACATATGGTCCTCCGAGCACTGCCAGGAGTAATTCCTGAGGGCAAAGCCAGGAATAACCCCTGAGCATTGCAGGGTGTGACCCAAAAAGCAAAACAAAACAAAACAGAATAAGTAAAAGAATAAAGAAAACACAGAAGACACCAGCTTATTTCCACAGCTATCAGATTCCCATTTTGCCCCACTAGAGACATAATGTGGGGTGACTAGTCAAACAATGAAATATCTGACAACCTAAACTTCCTAATTCCTTGAGTAGCTAAAATAATGCCAATTAATTAGCATGTAAGTCATTTTTCCAAACTCACACCTATTGTAACTCCTACTGCAAATCAATGGAGAAACTTTTAATTTCAAAAGTATAATATACAGGGAAATGAACAAAATTATCAGCAAATAAATATTTAAAAAACATTGCCAGAGAACACCAAAGTTTTAGATCTATACTCTCTATTCGAAGTTCGAGATAGTAGAAATTTCTAGACAGACTAGGGAAATTAGAAAATGAATGGGACTAGTGAGGAGAGATATATTCAATGTACTTCACCAGGAAAAGAACAAATCACAAAGAATTATCTTTAGTGGGGGAAAAAATACACAGGAAAGAAAGTAGAAGAAAACCCAAGATGGTAACAGGAGTTACTGTGCAGTAGTCATACAGCTGGGAGAGTGGGAAAGTGGGATTTTCACACATTATCCTGTTTACTTTACTGACCTATTGTACCAAAGTTTATGAACTTACACATGTATAGATGCATGAAATTGGTAGGGGTGCGGGGGGATGGTGCTGAGGACTTACCCCTGGTACTTAACTTCATAAGTATCAAAATGAACAAGTATCACAGCAATACTAGGAAGTGATAATTTACCATACTCCCCACCTAAAGAAAAGGGAACTGAGTCACAGAGCTAAATGACTTGTCCAAGGTAACAAAGCTAACAAATGACAAACTCAGGCAGTCTGGCTCCAGAAATCATGTCCATAAGCACAAGGTGTGGCACTAGCAAAAAAAGATAAGGAAGACATACTATTGTCTAAAAAAAAAAAAGCTAGGGCAAAAAATAAAACAAAGGTTAGGGAATTAAATGAAGGAATGAGGGGATGAAGGATAGGTTGAGGGTGAGACAAAAATAGGGAAGGAAAGAGAGTATGGACAATTATAAGAAAAAGACTGGGGAAGAAGAAACAACATTTAAAGAAAAATGAGGATATCTTTTTTTTTTTTTTTTGCTTTTTGGGTCACACCCAGTGATGCTCAGGGGTTACTCCTGGCTTTGCACTCAGGAATTGCTCCTGGCAGTGCTTGGGGGACCATATGGGATGCCGGGGATCAAACCCAGGTCGGCCGAGTGCAAGGCAAATGCCCTACCCGCTGTGCTATCGCTCCAGCCCCAAAGAATGAGGATATCTTTTGACCAACAAAATATGAAAAAAGAGAGAGAATCATTTAACGTGGACATGGGGGATGAGGCAGATACAGGAAGACATTGAAGCAAAGGCTTGCTACGTCAATAGGCAGAATGCAGAGATGAGAGGAAAGGTGATTCTTACAGTATAGTGAAGGTCCTGTTGATGTTGGGCCCTGGCACAGGCACTCTACGGAGTCTCTTCTCTGGACTGAGACCGGTGCAGGAGAGGGTATCCTCTGTGCAGGTACAGAGCTCACATATGTTGAAGGTCATGTGTTCATTCTGTTGCAGTTGCTCAGGGAAATCTACATGTGCCTTTTCGGAAGTAGATCGTCCAGAAGATAGGGCTGAAGAGTGAGTCAGGGAAGCTGTCCTTGATGTTTCTGGTTGTGGCGTTTCGTCCAAAGTTACAGATGTCTGTTCACTCAGATCTGTGTGTTGATGCTGACGCTGTTCTGACAGCAATCCCTCTGTGGGGGTTGTCAGAGTGGTACTTGTTGAAACTGTTACCTCAGCTTTCTTTGGGGCCTTTGAAAACGGAACTCCAGTCTCTTGCATGGTTGGAGCTGTAACTGAACTGCCTTCAGTGACAGGAACGTCCTTGTTTATAGGTGGATATGTGACTTCACTCAAGTTTGAATGAGGACTCAGAGATGGTGTAATAGGTGTCACATCTGAGTGTTCTGTAGCACTGGTACTTGTCAGGGTTGTCGAGGGTTTAGTCTTCACAGTGTGTTCTGAAGGTACAGTTATATATTGATGTGTAGAAGGTTGATTTTGATTAGAAGTCTGACCTGTGGTCTTCTGTGTGGTTGGAGAAGGTACTGTCTTCAAAACCCCCAGACTGGGTAGAGCTGAAATCTTAGTGGCGATTGAATGAGTCCGCACATTCCCTGTTGGTTTTGTCACAGTGTGCTCTGTGGGAGCGGTAGTCTTCTTCAGGATCGTAGAAGCTTTGCTCTCCCTACTTGGTTCTGCCGTGAGAGTCGTAACCCGGACTGATGATGGATGCTGAGTTGATGCTGAAAGTGGTCCTTCCAAATGCTCTGAAGCCTGAGCCAAAACGATATCTGTTGGTAACTCTGAAAGCTGAGTGAGGGTCTCCTGCACAGGTGAAGAAATTTCCATTTTCTCAGCAGGTTCCTTGTCTGGCGAAAGCTGAGTTAGAGTCTGACCCAAATGTAGAGCTACCATCTCACTCTGGAACATCTGTGTTTCAGAAATGGTTGATGATACAATCTGCCAGCCAGATAATTCCATGTTCTCAGAGAGGCCTGGAAATGAAGCCTGGACCTCCTGGGATGGAGGTTGAGCCTGGGCCTCCTGCTGAACTGAAGGTTTGACCTCATTTATGACCTCTGTACTTTCAGAAATAGTCACACCCTTAGGATTAGAAGTGACACTGGGCAAGTTGATGTGTGGAGCTTTACTGTGACTTGGAGATGGAATATTTTCTTCAGAATGCGGGAAAGGGTGAGTGACGGATTCCTCAGATGGCTCAGGAGATTGAGCCTGCATCTCCTGCTGGACTGAAGGTTCATCCTCATTACTGATCTCTGTAGATATGGAAAATGTCACACCAATAGGTTTAGCACTGACATATGTCAAATTTAAGCTTGGGGATTCATTGTGACGTGGAGATGTAATAAACTCTTCGGGATGCAGGGGTGGATTAGTGACAGATTCCTCAGATGGCTCAGACGGTTGATCCAGGGCCTCCTGTGGCACTGGAGAAGATTCAACCTCATCACCAACCTCTGAAAAAATGGAAAATGTCACACTCAAAGGCTGAGCAGTGACATGGGGCAAGTTTAAGTGTGAAGTTCCATTCTGACTTGGAGTTGGAAGATTTTCTGCAGGATGAAGAAATGGTTGAGCTTCCAACTCCATAGAAGATTCAGGAGGCTGAGCTAGGGATTCCTGCTGGATTGAAGATTCAGTCACCTCAAGGATCTCTGGAGCTTGAGCCACTGCCTCCTGCTGTATGGCAGAGTCACCCTCAGGGCTCTCTAGAGGCTGAGACTGGGCCACCTCTTGAGCTAGAGAGTGTTCATTCTCTTCACGGTTCTCTCCTGTGTGACTTAGACTTAGGGTTTCTGGCTGGGTTGAAATTTCATCCTTCTTGTTGACTCTTGGAGTTCCAGTAATCTGCAGATAGGCAGGTTTGATGATGACAGTAGAAATATTTGAAAGATGGGCTTCTTTCTGGACTGGAGACAGTTCATTTGGCTGATGATGAAGTAAAGACTGCACTTTCAGACCTGACTCTGAAGACTGAGCTTCCATCTCCTGAGGTACTGAAGACCCCCTTTCTTCAGGAGCCAATGTAGGCTGAACTAGGATTTCTGGCTGGACCGAAGCAGTATCACCCTCTTCAGGGGTACTGGACAGCAAATCTGAGTCTGGAACTAAAGGTTTCGATTCCTCGGGAAATCCTGGAAGTGCAGCTGGGGTCTGTTGTGTGCTTGCTGAAACTTCAGCTTCCAGGGCCTTAAAGGGAAGCTGTTCTAGCTCTTCAGAGGGTTCTGGATGCTGGGACTGGGGTGAAAAGGATTCAGTCTTGTGAGGGATCTGTGGATGTGGCTCTGAATCTCCCAGTACATCCAAGGGTTCATTCCCCTCAGGATAAAAGATATCCATACTGGAATCTAAGTCCTCATCCTGCATCTGTTGTGGTCGATGATGAGGTTTCTTAGATTTTCTGGGAGTTCCAACTGTTAAGTTAAAAGAAATTATATTGTGTTAAAGCCCACTCTTGACCTTTGTAACCTCGCTTTGTTCTGCTTCTGTAACCATGCTTATGACCCTGAACTGTATATAATAATGTACTATGCCTGGGTCCTGTCACATACATCCTGACATCTGACTGTCGGTTGGGCTGGAATTCACGTATGTGCCTAAAAGATAGGGACCCGCTCACAGAAGGAGTTGCTGAGAACAAGGAGCCCAGATAGTGACTCCGGTCCCACGGCCCAGCAGATAGTGAATCCGGCCCAGTAGATAGTGACTCCGGCCCCTGACACATAGCCCAGATAGTGACTCCGGTCCCAGGGCTCTACAGATAGTAACTCCTGACGAAGGGCAAGAAGAATGAAAGAATGTCTCCAGACACACGAATTCCGAGATAGTGGTTCCGGACGAGGCTACGTGACTAACGTGACTGGCCCAGAGGACTTGAGCCCTATAAAAAGACTACCCTAACTAGCACAAACCGCTGCATCCACTTGAGGTGCAGCCCCAGCATGTTGGTTTGAATAAACTTTTTCCTTGCAAGTCTGGCCCGTCTCTGCTTCTTGCGGCTCTGGACCCAACACAACAATTTCAGCAGCATGGTGATGGCCAACTAGACCCTCCCTCCTGTTTTCAGGAGAAATAATGAAGTTTAGTAGTTTTGGAACCTGTCCACCTAGAGGTGGAGCAGGCATTTCAGATGTGTGATCTTCAGGTTGACCTAGAACTATAGTTGGACTTGTACTTGCCCCTCTAAGAGACAAAGCTAGAAGTGGACTCTGATCCTGAGTCCATCATATTATTGGATCAACTGGGAGCCTCTGATGTGTTGCTGGCTTGTCATTCAAACCCTGGTGTGGAAGGGCAAATCGATGGGATGCAGAGGGCAACCCTTTACCTGAGTATTCATGCAGAATGGGGATGAAACCTTTAAACTTCTGCGGCGGTAACAACATCCGGCCAACAGTCGGGGTGAAACTTTGAAAAAACCCGGACTTGACCCGTGGTTGAAGGGCATGAAGCGATTCAGGTGCAGGAGCACGGGAAGGTGAAATCCAGGGCTTGGGGGTGGAGGGGTCAGGGATCAGCGGGACTGGGTGCAGGACCTGCTTCATGATCGGAGCTCCCTGCACAAGCAGCCACATTGGTGGCCACAAGAGTAGACACAGGACATATCGCTGTTGCCAGGACATGACACTCGGATTAACTCGAGAGCCATGGTCCAAGCCACTAGGGCGCGGGCGTCCGGACCCGAGGCCAGCCATTGTGGCAGCCAGGAGATCCGTGGCACCCTTAGGCACTGAGGACCTTAGCAACGGCACACCCTTAGCAACCCCGTGCCCCTCCCCCACAGCCCCTTTATGCTGCCTTTATTGGGGAACCAGCAGGACCCAGAAAGGCACTTGAAAGGCACCAAAGACGTCCAATCAGGTCCTCTTCCCACCTTCTCCGCCCACCCCCAGCCTCCCCTGCCAGCCAAACAGGACTGGGACTGCCAACGACTCTGGGCCTAGCCCTGTGGTGGGGGTGGGGAGGGGAAGGAACAGTGTGTCCCCATTGGGCACACTGGCGAATTCAACAGTACTAGTCCAGTTGTGGTGGTCTTGGTGTGTCCTCCTCACTACTGAAATCCGAGACACATTCTTCCTCCCCTGGCCCATCCTGCTTCCAAGAAAGCTAGCTGACCTGCAAAAGGAGCACTACTTAGGATGGATGGGGGTTCCCAAATGTTCTCATTTCCTTTAAACTCTCAGTATCTCTGATTAATACTCTCCTAGAGAGGGGATAGCATGGAACCACTGACCCAAAATTTTCTGAAGGAGGGCTCTGGGGCCATAAACAGTTTATTCTGGGAGACCGACCTTAAACAAATGAACAGTCATATACACTCCTTTACACTGGCCTGGGGCAAAACCCCCTTTCTTGCATGGAGCTCAACATTAATTCATAGAGAAAAAGTAGCAAGCCCCTTTCTAGAGGGCTGCCTGCCTTTCTAGCACTCTTGGAGAGACCACTGAAGAGCTTAATGTCAGAATGTAACAAGGCTCTCTTGCAAGACTGTGACTAGCACCCATTTAACTTTCTTCACAGTCCTTCTCATGGATTTCAGTTTTCATTATCTCACACTTCTAGAATATACATTCCATGTGAAGGGGCTTCCTCCCAGTGTCTAGTTGAGTAGAGAGCTTTGAATGGAGTTGGTTCCAAGAGAGTCCTCATTTAGGGATGGGTGTTAGTTTTCTGAATTCTTTGGCATTAGTACTAAATGTCTTCTCACATTTCATAATAAGGTGGACGTTTTTGTTTGTTTGGGGGCCACACCTGGAGCTGTTTGAGGTTGCTCCTGGCAGTGCTCCGGAGGCCATGCAGTGGCAGGTATCAAACCCAGGTCTCCCTCACGCACAGTCCATGCTCCAGCCTGAATAACTATGTCTCAGGCTCCTGAGCTAGTCTTGTTAAGATCCAAGTATAGGTGTTTGAAGTTTTCTTGATGTGTTTGTTTTAAACTATTTGAAAAATTATTTTGCACAACTACATCAAGAGTTCAAAAGACTGAGCACATGCTTTGCAGGAGAAAGGTTTGGATTTGCTTCCTACCATTACCTGGTCCTCTGAGCACTTTGACAAGTGATTATAATAAAGAGGCAGGCCGGGTAATTTCTGATCAGTGCCAAGTGTGAGCCACGCTACCTACTCCACAAATAAAAATTATTTTACAAACAAAATAATATTTTTAAAAAGAGGAACACAACACCTTTTCTCTCCCTTTCTTTTCCTAACTTTGAAAATACATTTTCTGATTTTGAGCCACATTAATTACATATGTCCAACTCCAAATTTAATCCCAATGGTATGAAACACATTTTCCCGCCTACTCCCACCCCTCTGCACCCAGCCCCTCCTTCCGCCATCACTAGAACACACACAGTTAAATAGTGCATTTATATTTTCTCCTGGAAATTAGCAAATTAATTCCTAATTTGGAATACGGTGCACTTGTTTAAGAGAAATGTTCTTTCATAAAATGTTTCATACAAGATATATATGAGATAATGAGCTCTAGGTATTGTATCTTACTTGAAAAAAATGTAACTTTTCAAATGCTGCAACATAATCACAATTAAGGCCAAAATCCCTAGATCCTGTTTAAGGGGATTTCAAAAAGGTATTTCTCTGACAGAACTCAGAGGGCACTTAAAACTCTCCAAATTTCTTTTATTTTTAAATGTAGGCTAATTTATTTTCTTCTTCTTTTTTAAAATTTTATTTTATTGAATCACCATGTGGAAAATTACAATGCTTTCAGGCTTAAGTCTTAGTCATAAAATGCTGAAACAGCCATCCCTTCACCAGTGCCCATATCCCACCACCAAAGAAAAAAAAAAAACACAGTACACCTCCCATCCCACCCACCCCCGCACCCCACCCCGCCTTGTAACTGATAAATTTCACTTAACTTTCTATTTACTTTGGTTACATTCAATATTTCAACACAAACCTCACCATTATTATTAGGAGCACCCCACTAGAGTCAGACCTGTTGTGAAGAGAGATGAGGTCGCGCGGCCGCTACTGCGGTTTTGTATTTCTGTACTTTAACAACTAAGTCCAGGAAGATTTCTTCCGGATATTGAATCATTGCAAGCTTGTAAACCCCATCAGTGGTCGTCATAATATGGCGGTCCCCACGCCCTTCATCCCCGGGAAGGGACAGGCTCGCGAGAGAAATACCTTTCCCCTCCTAGGCGGGCATGGGGTCAAGGCTTAGTTCTCTGGCTGGAGACAGTCTGCAAGGAGCAGCCCATGTTGAAGTTGGTGAAGCTGGGTCTGGATTCATGCTCGTGCAGCTGTGGAGGAGCCGCACGCGCGTGCGGCCCCCGGGGTCACATCTCGGCAGCGGTGGGAAAACTCTCCAAATTTCAAATAAGAGTTTAGAACCAAGGGCCAGGACTTCAGGAAAACTTCAGAAATTCCCTCAAATAAAGTTTTAGAGTTCATTTTTTTCTGGGGATGGTAGAATTGACTGCATATGCTAAAAATTTCCAAGGTCGGCTCATTATTTTGAATTATAGCCATATTCTGTATGTTATCCTTGTGTTTTTCTCTTCACATACTTGAATTAAATCATGTAGTTCTGGCATCAGTCAGCTCCTCAAAAGGCCTATATTCCACAGGTATTTTACCACTTTCTGAAATAAAGTTAACAAGGATAAATTCAAAATTACTGTCTAAATTGGGTAGGACATTTGCCTCGCACGAGGCCAACCCGGGTTCGACCCCCAGCATCCCATATGGTCCCCTGAACACCGCCAGGGGTAATTCCTGAGTGCAGAGCCAGGAGTAACCCCTGTGCATCGCCAGGTGTGACCCAAAAAGCAAAAAAGAAAAATTACTGTCTAAAATGTTATTTCTATAAAGGCAGTATACAACGATACTGGTGTGTACTCCCGTTATACATCCAATAATTTTATTTTTAAGGCATAAAATAAGAGCATTTTCCTTTTCAATGCAGACATTAAGTTTGGTTCTTTTTGTTTCTCTGTTTTGAAGTCAGACTCGATGGTGCTCAGGGATTATACCCACTTCGTACTTGGGAGTCACTCCTAGTAATGCCATGCTGAGCTGGAACTGAAACTATGCTTCCTGCATGCCAAGAATGTGCCCAGTCTGCTGAGCTATCTGTCCAACCCACTGCTTCTTTTGTTTCTTTATATTTTGGGTGTGGGGATCATATCTTCTGGTACTCAGGGGCTATTGCTGGCTCTGTGCTCCCTGGTGGTGCTAGAGGGGACCATATGCCATGGCAGGGATGTGCAAGGCAGGTGCCTTGGCTCCAGTACCATCTTCTTAAGCCCCCATTGGTTCTTAAATGTTCCTATAGTTGACAGAAATTCTACCAACTGACCAAAGAAGTCACTTTTCCTAGAAGAATTACCCAGACTGGAAGGCTGAAGTCAACTCCGGGTCTACTCGTGTAAGTAAATAAGGTCTCTGACAGCTTAAAATTTCTGTCTCTAAGACTGCAGGGCTATAGAGCAAGGAGAGCAATTCTGTTTGTGGATTCTCTACTGATTCTTCAGTTTCCTTCTGGCACAGCCGGCAATATTCATAGCACTATTAAATTTCATAAGAGGAAAAAATTTTAAAATCTTAAATAGTATGACCATTATTTGTTTTTATTTGGGATCACACTCAGCAGTGTTTAGCGTCTTCTCCCGAGCTGGGTACTTGGGGGTGCTCCTGGATACCCATGTGTTGCCAGGAATCCAACCTTGGCCTTCCACATGCACAGCATGTGCACTACGTCTCTCAGCTGTTTCCTGGCCCCAGCAGAATCACAGTGAAGATTCACAATACATAGTTGTTTGTTGTATAAAATCACAACCACTTAATATGTCAGTGCTGAAAACCAACCCTGAACTGATGCCAGTTGAGTTTCCTGTTCAGTAGGAAAACAGTAGCAATAATTAGAATATTTTGTCTGTTACTAAATTCTAGGTAAGTTTTTTAAATATTATTTATTAATTTTTATTATTTGATGTCTTTATTTTCTTGTTTTTAATGAATCACTGTGAGGTACAACAGTTACAGACGAACAAACTTTCATGCTTACATTTCAGTCATAGAATGACTGAGTACCCATTCCTCCACCAGTGCCCATCCTCCACTGCCAATGTTCCCAGTATCTCTCCATGACACCCCTCCTCCCACTCTGTGGTAGGTACATTCCCTTTTACTCTCTTCCTTTGGGTGTTGTGGTTAGCAATATAGGCATTAAGTGGCCATCATGTTTGGTCTGTAGTCTCCAGCACACATCTCCCATCCCAAATGGGCCCTCCAAGCATTCTTGACTTGGTGTTCCCTTCTCTATCTGAGCTGTCCCACATGCACCAGCATGTGAGGCTAGCATCCAAGCTGTGAGCAATCCTCCTGGTCTCATTCTCTACTATCCTTGGGTGCTAGTCTCCCGCTGTTACTTTATATTCCACAAATGTAAGCGTTAAGTATTTACTTTTACAATATTGCCCATAAGGTCAGCTAAATTAAAAGTATATTTTTTCAGAAAACTGTAGCTTAGAAATACCTTCGCATATCTGTTTAGAAGACCTACAGTTACATTTAAAAACTGAGACAGAGGGGCCAGAGTAATATTACAGTGGATAGTACATTTGCCCTGCATGAAGCCAACCCAGGATGAGTCCCGGAATCCCATGTGGTTCCCCAAGTCCTGCTAGCAGTGGTCCCTGAACACAGAGCCAGGAGTCAGCCCTAAGCATCAGCAGGTGTGGCCCAAAACCCAGAAAAGTAAGGAGCACTGGAGTACTGTCATCCCGTTGTTCATCGATTTGCTTGAGCAGGCACCAGTAACATCTCCATTGTGAGATTTGTTGTTACTGTTTTTGGCATATCGAATATGCCACGGGTAGCTTGCCAGGCTCTGCTGTGCGGGCAGGATACTCTCAGTAGCTCACTGGGCTCTCCGAGAGGGACAGTGGAATCGAACCTGGGTCGGCCTCATGCAAGGGAAACACCCTACCCGCTGTGCTATTGCTCCAGTCCAAAGGCAGAAAAATGAACAGAGCTAGTACTTAAACAGGAGTCTGAAGTTTATAACCACTATACTATTCTGTTTTATTGACTAGCAATTGAGAAAGAAGAATTGGATCAAACACTCTACAATCTAAACTATTCTATATTTATACATTGGGGGTAATATTTACTGTAATTATTTTTCACAGGTTCCACAAAGAACAAATTTGAGACTTCTGAAAAGCATCTAGTGAATAAAAGAATAGGAAGTACTACTATTTCCATTATTTTCAATATAGGGCTGGAGCAATAGCAAAGCAGGTAGGGCATTTGCCTTGCACACGGCCAACCCGTGTTCGATTATTCCTTCCCTCTCAGAGAGCCTGGCAAGCTACCGAGAGTATCTGAACCACACGGCAGAGCCTGGCAAGCTAACCATGGCACATTCAATATGCCAAAAACAGTAACAACAAATCTCAAAATGGAGATGTTACTGGTGCGTGCTCCAGCAAATCGATGAACAATGGGATGACAGTGCCACAGTGCATTTTCAATAAAATTGACTTCTCAAATTCAATTTATTTGCTCTTCAAATAAGAAAACTGCAGTACTTCAAGGACAACTGAGAAAAGTCTTACCTAAAACCACAATGAGCAGTTTCTGAAATGCATCTGACACAGCCTTTTGAATAGCAAACTTCTGAGTCATAATTATGATCCTAAATCCAACCCAAACAAATAGATTTACAATGCCAATCTGTATTAACTGACTTAAATGAAGTCTAAAAAGAGAACTGGAGATGAAGCAATACTATAGCAGGTATGGACTCTGCCTTGTATGCAGTGGATCCATGTTCGATCCCCGAAATCACATTTGGTTTCCCCTGCACTGCCAAAAGTAATTTCTGAGTGCAGAGCCAGGACTGCCAAAAGTAATTTCTGAGTTTGGAGCCAGGAGTAACCCCTGAGCATTGCTGGGTGTGACACAAAACGTTTTTAAAAATTAAAAATAAATAAATCACTGTATCACTGTATCACTCTCATCCCTTTGCTCATTGATTTGCTCCAGCGGGCACCAGTAATGTCTCCATTTTGAGACTTGTTACAGTTTTTGGCATATTGAATACACCACTGGTAGCTTGCCAGGCTCTGCTGTGCAGGAAATAAATAAATAAATGAATAAATGAATAAATAAGTAAATAGATAGATAAAGAAAGAAAGAAAGAAAGAAAGAAAGAAAGAAAGAAAGAAAGAAAGAAAGAAAGAAAGAAAGAAAGAAAGAAAGAAAGAAAAAGAGAACTACATCATGATCTTAGTGAGTAAGGGAAGGCACCACACAATGTTAGGGTCGAGCAGATCTCTGCCAGGGGGAGGGGGGAGGCGTGAAGGAACAAAACCGAAACTGCTCTTTCTGCAACAGCAAGGGGATTTATTCAGGCCAGCACGCTGGGGCTCTCCCTCCGCTTTCACTCCTACGCAGAGGAGGGTTAGAGAGAGAGAAAGAGAGCCCCGTATACAGAGTTCAGACTCTTTTTATACACCTTAGTAAATAAGATTACTTTGATCATTATTCTCATTTTTCCCATTTTTCCAAGGTAACTTTGATCAACATCTTCATTTTTCCCAGGTCGCTTAGATCAACATCCTCATTTTTTGGGATCAAGGGGGGTCATCAGTGACATTCTGCTTTGCTAGAGAAAATTTTGCCATATGTCCGTGCCTTTCCTGGACATTACCAGGCGTCTGGGCAGTTTCATTTCCTGAAACAGGTCCTTGTTTTGTGTAGCTTAGGTCATACTGCAAGGTATTATTTTACAGAGAGTGATCAAGTAAGTTAGCAAGTTACAGAAGGCAATTTAGCAAGTTACAGAAAGCAATCAAGCAAGTTAGCAAAACATTAACCCTATCCTTTGCTGCTACATGGCCCATACCGCTCAACAAGGCTATGTCTCAAAGGCTCTGTGGTAGGTATATTCTGTCAGGGCTATTACCATACATTTTTGCTGTCTGATGTATTCTGTACATTCCTGAATAAGTGAACTAGATGGGAGAAATCAGTCAAGATCATGGCACAGAGCTCACACTGATTATGTATTTCAAATAGGCAAAGTAAAGCTAGACACCTACAGATTACACTACTATAAACTAGGAAGTTGACATACCTCGCATCACTAATATTCCGAGAGCAGTACACCACAGTTGATGGGGTTTGAAGTAGGAGGCAACCAATCTCAGAGGGAAATACATTTTTACAGAGGGAAATACATTTTACATTTTACACAAGGCTCAACCTTTAACAACATATCAATAATCTCTTATTGTAGGGCTTAATGGTCCCTGAGGGAAATACAGCAATCTTCACATACTTTCCTCTAAGGAAACTTTTTTGGAGCATATTCAACAGTTGATTCAGAGCAAACAATACAAAATAAATTCTTTCTTTCTGCTTTGGGGCTGGAGTTCGAGATCGGGATGGAAACACCCAAAATATGGTGGTAGGAAGGTGTAATGGTGGTGGGATTGGTGTTTGAATATTAAATGTAATCAAATATTGTGAATTACTCTATAAAATTAAACAAACAAAAAAAACCACAGGAGATTGAGAAAGGGTTGGTAGTGGCATAGATGAGCTGGTCTCTCCCTAAGATTCACCTACCAGAGGCTGTTCCAGTTCTTTCACTAACAGCCCTGCCTTTGACTGAATACCCTAAGCCTACGTGCCACAGATTCTGGGGGAAAAAACATTTATATTAGTTTATTTCATTATCTAGATGAAGAATTTGCTGGGATAACAGAAGATTACACATGATCTATACTTGAAAGATACTTTGGAACAAAGAAGATTATTACTCCAAATAGGAGAAACACTGTTCCCATCTCCATACCCCTAAGCTTCTTGGTAGGAAGACAGCTCTAAAATTGTGAAGTTCAAGGTTCTGTCAGAGTGACAGAACAGCAGGTAGGGCACTTGCCAACCCAGGCTTGATCTCCAGCATCCCACAGAGTCCTCTGAGCACCTCCAGGAGTGATTTCGAGTGCTGAGCAAGGAGTATCATCAGGTGTCCCTAGCACCTCCCCTCCCCCCAAAAAAACAATGGTTCTGTGGTTACTACCTAAGATTTGAACAAGTATTGTTAAAAACATCTGCCCAAGGCTTTAGCAACTTAGCAAGGAAAGGGGTGTTTCTGATGTCTGAAAATATGATGAGAGAGAGAGAGACAGAGAGAGAGAGAGAATGAATTCTTTCCCACACCCCCATTCCAGTCCCCACAGAGACCTTCCAGTTTATCCAAAGTCTCCTTGGCTATGCCAACTCCAGGGCTCTTGCAATCAAAGGGTGACAATACCACCTCTAAAGCACAGAAGATCTTCATGCTTTGCTTCTGAAGTGGTGCCACAATATCTTCATTTTCCCTTTCTTCGAGGTCAGAAAGATCCTGAAGCTGGATTTTAGATTGAAGGTCCTTCTGGACATCTCAATGTAGACTTTAAAATGTTTAATTAGAAATAAAAATGAAACTCCAGCAATCCAGGCTAACACTTGAAGTAACCTGTGACTTCAACATTAAGCAAAACTTTTCATGAACTACACCAACCATGCACATGCAGAGCACACAAGTGTTGTAGAATATGGACAACACCGTCAATTCACTGAGATCTTTACTGATTCTGGGGTGTGACCGAGGCTCAGACACTTTCACTTAGACAACTCTCATCTGCCAGGTCTGTCGGTCCACAGGGCCTGCTGGGGTCACAACCCACAGTGCTGTGGAGTCGTGCAGTACTCAGGACAAAAGCCAGGGCCTTGAACACGGTGGGCACAGGCTCTGCACTTGAACTCTCTCCACTTCCTACCCTGACAATCCTTTCAGACCATCCATTGAAACCAAAATAGTAGCTTGCCAGTTCCTGGCATTGGGAGCTGTTTAGGGCAAGGGCACGATGTTGAACTGCTTTATGTCTGCTGAGACGAATCTAAAGACATAAGAGACATACTCGAGGATTGGAACGAATTGCCACAGAGATCTAATTCAGCCGACCCAAGACTTCTCAATACAAGTTTCATAAGATGGCTGTGAAGAGCAAATTGTACAAACTTTGGTGGTTGCTCTTGTTTCAGACCCATACTCAGCAACAATCAGTTACTCGGAGCTCTGTGCTCTGGGATCATTCCAGGTGGTGGTTGGGGCAATCATATGTGCTCCTGAGTATAGGTATGTATAGGGCATAGAGCAGGGACTGAAGCAGGCGTTGAGCCTGCAGAGGAGCAGCAGAGTCTATGGTCACCACGGAGGGGTGTTCTCATGTCCGATGGAGGAGCAGGCAAGGAGGAAAGGATGGGGAGTGAGAATGACCAGCAAGATGATGTGTGAGAAGCCAGTTCAGGGAGCCAATCAGAGAAGGCTTAGAATTATCAAATGAAAGTTTTGTAAAAGAATAATCCTCATTCATATATTCAGAGGCATGGGAAGTGGTGGGGGGCGTGCACGGGAAAACAGCAGAGAGGGGGACCCCTAGGTTCTTATCCCCATCCCCTCCACACCCAACTCTATTCCACCAAAAGCGAAACGAACCACAGAAGAATGGAAATGGGTCAGACAAAAGAATGGGACCAAAATGAGGCCCAAGCGAGACGGAATTCGGGAGCTGGAGACTGTGGGGCGGGGTGCACTCAAAGGGAAGAAAGTTTACAGTGGGAAACTGGGGGTGGGCATCGGGAACGGCTGGCTTAAGACAGAGGGATGACGCTGGCCGCGAGTCCCTCCAGCCAAAAGGACTGCCAAGCGCACACAGCGGACCCCATCAAAGCCCAGAGGAGGCTGGGAACTGGCTCTGACCCTGTCAGCGAGTCTCTTCCTGCAACCAGCCTGGGCGTTTCTGCAGCAGCAGCCCTGGGGGACTGGCTGCCTGCTACCCGGATTCTGGGGGACACTCTGCAAGGCAGCGGGAGGCTGGTGGGTGGGGGCGGCTAGCTGCCAGTGTAAGGTGCCCCCGCCCAGCACTGCTTCCCACGGGGCCCGGCCCCCGCCGAGTGCGGACCCACCTTCAGCGGAGAGGACTGGAAGAGCGGCTGCCGGCCGCAGGCCCCTTGGGCTGAGTGAGCAGCGCGCGCAGAATAAAACTTGACCATGGCGTAGGAACCCTGCTGGGCGGCCGCAGCGTTGGCGAAGACGCGCACCGCGTACAGGAGGCCAAAGCGGGAGAAGGCTGCGGACAGAGAACGATGCGGGGCCGCCGCGGTCACCCACCGCAGAGTCCGTGGCCGAGGCCCACCCTCCCCGCACACGCCCCGGCCCCGCGCGGGGGGCCACTTCCCCAGCACGCTGCACTCTGCAAGCCCGGGCTGCAGCAGCGTCGCAGGGGCACGGGCCCCGGGGTGCAGCAGGAGAAAGTGTCGCGGCGAGCTGACAGCCAGGGTTCCCTTGGCACAGGACAGGGTGCGGGGCCACGGTGGGAAGTCAGGGCTCGGGGCGCCTTTCCCGGAACACCCCGTCCTGCCCTCCGACCTGGCTCACATGCAAGGCTTTGACCTTGGGGTCAGGGCTCAGCTCCCACACCAACAGGGTTTTGTCACTCTCGCTGGGAACCATGAAAGGTACCACCTCAGCCCTCCTCAGCTTCACTGCATCTGCGCAACCCAGTCCAAAGGTAAGAATAGCGTTCGGTGCACCCCCAGTCTAGAAAGTGAGTGGGAGAACAGGATTTTTAGTGTGCTGGGGATTGGAATCCTAACAGCATTCCCCCACTAAGATGGGGCAGATTCTGGGCCTTCCCAACATCTTTCATATTTTCTCGAGCCAGACTGAACAGGGCAGGCCATTTATGGATTTGATTCCATTTTTCTCCTGCAGAACAGGAGACCCAGAACTCTGCATTTCCAGAGACCAACTCCGGTCCTGCTTTAAAGTAGTTTATAAGGTTAACCCGTGGTTCCCAGATGAAGGAACTCTAGAAACCAAGACTTGGAAAAAAGTTAAGAATAATGCCTATAAGGCATCTAAGGAAGGGACTAAGATCCCCGTGGAATTCTGGATTACATGGGAGATTGTTAATTCTATTCTCCTGTTTTTGAAAAGTACAATTGATGTGGAGGAGAATATTATAAATAACACGACCTCAGTTCCTTCCACACCTAAGTCTCAAAAGGGTTTTCATAGTAAAAATATTTCTGAGGCTGGTGAATATAGCTCTACTTCCAGTGCATCAGATGAAAGTGATGCGAGTTATGAGTCTGCCACCACTTACTCAGATTCTGAGTCCGAGAGGGACTCCAGACCGCTTGGGACATGCTCCCAATCGCCCAGTCCAGGCAGAGCAGAAGCAGCATCCATCTTATCGCAGGTTAAGGATGGATTCTCTCAGTCGTTTCAAAAAGGCCTGTGTCTCATATGGGCCTACATCTTCGTACTGTAGGGAGTATCTTACAGGCTGCAGCAAAAAAGGCCTACTGGGTATCTCAAGATTTTCATGTGGTTGCTAAGACTTGCTAAAGCTCTTCTCAGTACTTGGAGTGGAGAATGTGTCTCAGTGATGAGGCCAAGGCAAAGCTTCAAGGCCTAGGCCATGCTGGACAAAACTTTTCAGGAATTAAGTTGATTTATGAGATGTTAATTGGTGAAAGGAAATGGCATGACCCAGAAAGGCAAGTCACCTTGCTGTGTGCTGTTTTTCTTCATGTCCATGATGCAGCCCTGCATGCGTGGGAGAAGGTTGATGTAGATGCAGAAATTTTTTTTTTTTTTGCTTTTTGGGTCCCATCCAGCAATGCTCAGGGGTCATTCCTGGCTTTGCACTCGGGAATTACCCCTGGCCGTGCTCAGGGGACCATATGGGATGCTGGGAATCGAACCCGGGTCAGCCGCATGCAAGGCAAACGCCCTGCCCTCTGTGCTATCACTCCAGCCCCAGATGCAGAATTTAAGGGAGGTTTTACAAAGATTTTCCAGAGAGCCTCAGAACCTTATGCAGATTTCATAGGAAGGTTGATGAAAGCCATTGAAATGTAGGTTAAGGACAAGGAAACTCAGGAGCTGTTGACTAAACTATAGGCCTTTGAAAATGCTAATGAGAACCGCCAGGCCTTTCTGTGCCCTATTAAGGAGAAGGAAGACATAATGGGGTACTTGAAAGCATGCTGGAATGTTGGTTCTGTTAAACATATGGTGCAGGTCTATGCCTTACAGAGACAAGCTCAGAAAAGATGTTTTAATTGTGGAAAACCAGGCCACTTTTGTAAAGATTGTTCTACTGTGAGAGCACATCCTGGGCCCTGTCCCCGGTGTAAGAGGGGAAATCATTGGGCCAGAGATTGTCGCTTTAATTTTGATGCAGTGGGTGACCCCAACTCGGGACACCTGCAAGGGGGCCAGAGTCAGGCCCCACAAAATCTGGGGATGTTCTCAGTTTCAGCCCCTCTTCCCAGTGTGGAGCTTCAGAGCTCCAATCAGTATAATCGCTGAAGCCAGTGATGGCAGGAAGGCCTTGGATATTTCCTGCCCAGATACAGTTACTACAACTCCTTTTCAATAAGCCCACAACCTCTGCATCTTCAGTGGACATATGGAATGTTAAATCAAATACAAAAAGGAGGTATTTTCTCAACTGAATGTAGCAGGAAAACTCCTCATTCGAGGAAAAGGCTATGCTTTTGTTTCAACAGATGATAACCCCACTGAGAAACTTTGGATCCCATTATGTCTCATAAGAAGTAGAATTCAACCATGTGATTTGGATCTCAGACCTCCAGAGACTCACAACCCTTCAAATTCCAGCTCCAAGCTGGAAATCACAAGGAAAGAAGATGAGCCAGCGTCAGAGAACCTGAAGAAAAGGCCTCTGAACTCCTTTAAAATAACATGAGATCACATTAAGAGCATCTCTTATACCTCTCTTTTACAGGTTGTGGATTGGACAATGCCACACCAAGTATCCTGAATTACCAGTATTTTACTTTTACTCTTTCCTTGGAATTCACAGTTTCCTGAAGGAGAAAGGAATGGCTTTTAACAGGAACACCTTTTCATTTCTCTCTAGGATATCCTTTTGTATTGGAGCTTCCCTCTGACTCTTTCTATTCACAGGCATGGAGACCAAACCTCAACTGTCAAAGTCTCTGATAACTTTAAAAAAGTGTTTTTTCTCAGACATAAGCTAGGTTGCACCTCTAGGACTACCGAGGAACCTGACCAAAGAATGGCTGCATTCCCCTGCTGAAGTTCTCCTGCCAGGAGTTGTGATGCTCCTGTTCCAGTGTTCCCCAACTGATTCCTGAAATTTATCAGACTCCTAATAGCTGCTCCCTTGAGACTCATTGCTGCAACCACTACTGATGCTGTTACAGGAACAACTCTTCAATTTTGATCCAGACACTTCATTTCTTCAAAATGGGACTACATGACTTATCATTGGTGACTCTTATCACCCCTGGACAGTGCAGGACAATTGGACGCTTTACTACAAGCACTGCTCTGAGCCCAGGGTTGGACTGAAATCTTAGTACAACTAATAAGACTGTATTGTGATTTGGAATTATGTTGTGATTTGGAATTGTTCCTTATTCAAATTTTTGTGTTTCTGTAAAAGAAAAAGGGGGGTATGTAGGATAACATAGCCTCAGGTAGTTTAGGTTTTTTGGGTTACTCTCATCACAGTGATCCCATCCCTCTGAGTTTATTTATAACTTCTTTCTTTGTGTTCTGTTGACTTGTAAATATTGTTTTTCTCTTCTTGAGTCCTTTGTATAATTTATTCAGAGCCATGTCCTTTTGTATGGACACAGGAAGACTTAGCAAATGCTATGCTTTTGTAACCTGGGAGTCATTTGACTCTACATGATATTTTCCTCCTGGGCATCTGTTCTCTGACCTAAGCCTCAGCTGCCCTTACTTCCTAGCACCCCCCAAAAGCAGGGTCCCTACGAAGGACGGGACGGACCCAGGGCAATCGGTGAGTTGTGTGCTACCCTGGCATCGAGATGGGCCTGGCCAAAGTGCCTAATGCTTAACTATAAGTGAAGAGCTTGGTCATGGACAAATGCTGTCATGATCCAAACAGTGATAACTAGATTTGGACCCTGCTAGGGTTAGGAGTGATTAATCTGGCCTGAGTGCTGTAGTCTGAGTCTGTGGCAAAATGTTGCCAGGAGAGCTGCCTTGCAAGCCTCAATGTGTCTCTTGCTATGTCCATACAAAAATAACTAGTATTAAGACTGAATAAGTTCTTGGAGGAAGGAAAGGAGAAAAACACCTTAAGAGGTATTTTGCCTGCTGACAGTGGGGAAGGGCTTTGGAATGCCCTTAGGTAGTATTGGCTTTGAACCTGAGAGCCCTCAGGAAGGGCTTTCCTATGTTGACTTTGCTGCCTGGATGTGTGTAGCCTAGGGGCAAGGGGGAGAGAGAAAAAGAGGAGATGAGAGACTGCAGTAGATCCAGAGAGAGGACAGAGCTAGGAGTGCGGGAGATGAGAAAGATGGAAGATTGAATAAACGGTAACGAATCAGCAACCAGCTTGGTCCTCCTTCTTCCTTCGCTGTTTTTGGCCAACAGCCTTCCCGATCCAGCCCAAACACAGCGGTTCCAGAGGACCGAATGCAGGCAGTGAGACAGAGCCACCCTGAGAGCCCACGAGTGCACACGCACTTCGGCTTGCTTAGATTTTTACACTTGAAAAAAGGATAATATAATCAGGGGTCAGAGCAGTAGTACAGCAGGGAGAGTATTTATTTGCCTTGCATGCAGCTGATCAGGTTCAATCCCTAACATCCCATATGGTCCCCTGAGGACCACCAGGAGTAATTCCTGAGTGCAGAGCTAGGAGAAACCCCTGAGCATTGCCTGGTTTGGCCCCTCCCAAAAAACATAAAGGATAATATAACCAATGTTCTTCTTTTCTAAGACAAAAACTGATTGCATTAGTTAAGTGTGACTTCTCTACAATGCTAATAATTGTTTTATAAAGAAGAATTTTAAAAATAATTTATTCCCTTCAGTCTTAAAGTTGCTTTATAAATGGAAAATCTTTAATCATGGTCTTCATTTTATTCTTGTTTTTTTTCTGTTCTGGAAACCTACACGTCTGGAAACTACCACATCATCATTTCTCATTTTATATCTGCTGTAGTTAAAACTCAAAAGTAGGAACATGAGTGATTCAAGGCACACCCCAGTTTTATCAGTACTGATGGCTGCTACATGTAGGACATGCCTCCATCTGTCCCTTTTCTGCAAATTGCCCTGTATTGTCTGAAGAGGAGGGCAGGTTAAGGGTTAAATTTGCCTTTGTAACTTCTTGGCTGCTTTGAAAGAGGTTTTTGAGACTGCTGGGCAGGAAACTGTCACCAAATGGGCCAACAAACTGCCCTAGGAACTGTAAGCAAACATTTGCATTTGCAGGGAAACAGTTAAAAGTCAACAAATGTTGAGATAAGCAAATTAAGTGACATATGTGTGATCCCCTTTGATCCATAGATGTGATTTCCTTTGATCTAATAGGTGTAATTTCCTTTGGTCCAATATGTGTGATTTTCCCTTTTCTCCCCAAAAAGGGTTTAAAAACAGCTCTCTTTTTGAGTTCCGAGGCCTTCGGCTTTGCTGCTTTTCAGGCACAGTTGAAGGTCCCAATATAGCTATATTGGCTTGAATAAACCCCGTGCCTTTGCAGAAAGAGTTGTCTTGGTTTTGTTCTTTTGTTCTTTTGTTCCACCGCGCCTCCCCGGGGCAGAGATCTGCTAACCCCTAAAAGTCCTTAAGCAGGTTTCATTCCATATTGGCACCTCCTAAGAAAATGAAATCAACAGTGGTAGGGTGCTTGCCTTGCATGTGACTGGCCTGGTTCGTTCCCCAGCATCCCATATGGTCTCCTGAGCACTGCCAGGAGTGATTCCTGAGTGCATAGTCAAGAATAACCCCTGAACATCACCGGGTGTGGTGCAAAAGCAAAAAGTTAGATCCTGGGTAAGATACATAGGACAGAGGGTAAAGTGCTTGCCTCGCATGTGGCCAACCCAACTCTGATCCTTGGAATAGTATGTAAAATATAAAGGAACATGTTGGGAGCCCCCCACCCTCGTCTTTTTAGAAAGGATCATCCCTAATCGTTAATGTTCCTGTTTTTGGTTGATGACTGGGAGTGTATCCCCAGCACTCCAAGGGGTCACTCCTGAGCAAGACATTCAGGAATAGCCCCAGACACTTGGGTGTGGTCCCAAATAGCCCTGCCCTAAACAAAACAGAGATATAGATTCCATCCAGCACTTTTTTCCTTTTTTTTTTCTTTTTTTGTGTCACACCTGGAGATGCACAGGAATTACTCCTGGCTCATGCACTCAGGAATTACTCCTGGCTCATGCACTCAGGAATTAGTCCTGGCGACGCTCAGTGGACCATATGGGATGCTGGGAATCAAACCTGGGTCGGCCACGTACAAGGCAAACACCACATTTGCTGTACTATTGCTGTAGCCCTATCCAGGACTTTGTAAAGATGATCTGAATTCTAGTTCATTCTTCCATAGCAGGGTGAAATCTTTGGCATTCTGACACACTTCCTCCACCCACCACTATTTTCCATGCCTCAATCAATACGAGATCATAAAGCTGTACCCGAGATTTCTCTCTCCATAGAAAACGATTGGCTTTAGTTATGTTACCTGGAGTCTGATACTGTTTCAAACCAGTAATTACAGAGTTCACTGACTCTCCCAATACCCTGTGAAACTGTTCACACAGGTCTCCACTTCACAATGAACATTCGAGGACAATAATTTTATCTTCCTTTTACTACCCTGAGCGATCCGATTGCCCTTGACACTCAAATTCGATCAGGAAAATGTGAACGCTTTCTTCGTACAAGGAATACTTTAATGAACCCCCAAATATAGACATTTCATTGGGGTCCCCTTGGTTTTATGAAGGACAGTCAGGAGCTAGGGGCCCGGACTTGCATGAGAATGAGGAGACAGCCCTTGGAAACCCATTAGTCCTGGGGCTCTGGCTCCATTTGGCTTGTGATGGGGAAGGGAAGAAAGTGACAGAGAATGAAAGCAAAGGACAGAAGAAATGGAGAATCCCCAAGTGAGGAGCGAGAGTATTTCTGGGAAAACTCCACAGCAGGCCGGCTTCCCCCGCCTCATTCCAGGGGACACTCTGTCACCCAGGAAGAGAGTGGTCGGCCCTCACAGCACAGCTTCCACATCAGCCTGTAGAGACAAAACACTGGTTCTGGCTTCATCCATCCTGACCCAGTGCTCTGTGAGGCCCCGTGGCCACTCCTTGGGTCTCCTTTGTGGTGGATCTCTGCTCCGGCCTCCTGTGGCCCTTCTGATGGTTCCTGTCAATTGCCCTCATCTGTGGCCTTTGCTCTACCCCATTCGGGGGCTTCCACATTTTAAACAGTTTTCTCCCATGACAGGAATGGGCCCTGTTTGCTTGGGCTGAGAGTTGCTAAAGAAAAATGTTGCCCCCACCCTTGCCCCACAGACTCTCTCTCTTGAAAGAGTCAGTCATAAGTACCCCTGAGGTACCTGAGTTTGCCCAACACCGCACAGTCACCTGGAGAGGACAGGTGCTTCTACAATTAATTTATCTGTTCACCGTGAAGGGCAGTGAAGTTCAGTAACCATGGGAACACCCGCCATGGCTGAGCTGACTGCTTGAGGGTGTCTACCTCTCTGGGGAATGGGACATTTCTTTTTCCACTGAAAATGTTGTGTGGCTAGCTGCGACCAGACACGATTGTTTGGTGCAAATGCTCCCGTGTCTCCAATTTTGGAACCAGGAGCTGATCCATCGGACTTTGCATCCCAGGTACTTAGGCTGGACCAAAGCCACCCTCATGGCTGCTTAAGACTTTAAGACTTAAGACTTTAGTGGTGGAACTTGAGGGGCCCATCAGGAGTGGAGAAAGCTGGAGTGCAGGGGGAGCTGTGGAGCCAGGTTACCAGCAAAGCAGAGGCAACCTGACTCGGGTTTTCGGTCCCACCTGGCTGGCTCTGCACTCAGGAATTACTCCTGCCAGCCTCAGGGGACCTTAAAGGATGCTGGGGATCAAACCCAGGTCAGCTGCATGCTAAGGAAGCTCCTTACACACGGTGGCTCTGAATCCTCCTGCAAACACTTTGCAGCTTTGCAGATTTATTTCCACTTGCTTCCCAAGGTTCCCCTGAGCCCCTTGGCTGGGCTCTGCAAGACTGCTCGTTTTTGGGGTCAGAGAGATAGTACAATAGGTAAGGCATTTGCCTTGCATGTGGCCGACCCAGGTTTGATCCCGAGCATCCCATACAGTCCCCAGAGCACTGCCAGGAGTAATTCCTGAGTACAGAGCCAGTAGTAACCCTTGAGCACTGCTGGGTGTGATGTAAAAAACAAAATAAATGAATAAATTAAATACAATTTGTAAAAAAAGACTCCTCGTGCTCTCCCTCTTCTAGCTTAAGTCGGTCTCTTACTGCAACCAACCCAGGGTTGCTCCACACTGTTTCCAAGAAAGAACCAGAAAATCCCAGGCCCTGTGAGTCGAAGCTCGCTAGGCACTGACAGTTCCTGCCCACTGCTCCTTCCTCTGTTGCCACATCTTCAGTATGCTGCCCATCTCCCCGAGTCTTAGTTCATTTTCCCTCCTCACCACTTCCTCATCCCTCCTGCTCAGTCAGGCACTGGGGAGCCTCAGCACTAAGCCTCCTGGGCTTCCACCCTCAGACCCACAGGGGCTTCCTCGCTAGTGACGGGGACAGCATGTCAATCTGGGCGGCCACTGGGGCCCATTCACAGCACAGCCTTTGAACAAATCTGCCAGAGCCACTGGCACAACTCCCCAAGGAAAACGAATGGGGGCAGGGAGGGAGTGGCTCTAGGACCTTTCCCAACAGGGCCTGTGCTGGGCTTCCCCCATCCCAGTGCCTCCAGTTAGTTTCTGGACTGGCTACCAGCTGCACTCTCTCTCCAGTGCCATCTTCTTTTTGGTAAAGAAGCAAAAACCAGTGGCTCTCAGGTTTTAGACTTGGCCAGGGTAGGGCTCAGCAGTGGAGCATAGGGCTGGCATGTGCAAGGCGGGTGTTCCATGGCCAACTCGTGTGCTCTCCCATGCACAGTCAGGAGTTCTGGCGGACTCAAACACCTCCAGGCCTAAGTCTCATCAGGCTCAAGTACCACACCTCTGGGTGCCAGAGCATCAGGCCTGCAGAGCCAGGGTGAGCACCGATGCACGGGGACTTCAGGCACCATCAGCCAGAGTCCCACGTGGATGGCCCCCATGACAAAACACAAAAGCTGGGCTGGGGAGAGAGTCGAAAGGGCTGGAGTGCATGCTTGGCATGTTGGATGCGGGGACCCAATCAATCCGCAGTCCCTGAACACACACCTGGCTGTGTCAACAGAACAACAACCGAACAACAACCAATGTCCACCTCTGAAGCTTTCTTCATAATAATCTAACCCTGGAAATAATCCAGAGATATTAATAATAATAATAATCTAGAGTATTCCTAGGGGATACTACTGCACAGAGGGAAAACTGACAAGCGCAGCCTCCTGCTGTATTTACAGGTGGATCCCGGTCATTTCACTCAGCCGAAGATGTTAGGCATAAACAGTACACTCTGTGTGCTGCCATCCGGGGAAAAGGGATCAGTCAGAGTGTGTTTTCTGTGTGGGGGAGGGAACCTTCGAGAGCAGCGTTCTTCGACCTTGTCACATTGGTGGGCCGACAGCTGTCCTGCACATAGTCCAAAGCCCGCAGTTACAACCAAGGCAGGGGGCCAGTGGTTTTCAACCCTTTTCTGTGGAACCAGCGAAAAGGGGAGTGATCTTTTGCAGACCAACAAGGCAGGAACAAAAGGCATCATTTATAACGTCACTTTGTGGATTCATTTTAAAGTCTAACATTGCAAAGTGAAAATCGTGCCTCTGGTTTGCCACATGGAAAGTGGCCATCACTTGTCACAAAGTGGCAGAAACCTTCTGGCAGGACAGGCTGGCACCTACCCACAGACCCCGGGTTGGGAAACCACTGTTGTCGTGGGCTACGAATGTTCCAGAATTGGATACATAAAGTAGCTACAGAGTATATGCCATATGTAAATATTACTGAGGTGTACACAAAAATAAGGGAACTGTAAATACAGAGAAATCTTAAGGGGGCGAGGAAGAGGCAGGAAAAACAGACTTCAGTGACTGGGCAGGGGTAAGCGGACGCAGGGCCTTTTTACAACAGACATAGAAGGGAGCTCAAGCGGCTCATGGATCTAAAAATAAGAGCTAACTCCGTAACTATGAAGCGGTGGGCCAGAGGGCTGCCCAGCAGACTGAATGCATGAGTTGTACAGGGGAGGCCCAATTTGATCCCCAGCATGGCAGGTTCCCCTCAGTATCGCCAGTGTGACCCCCAAATAGAGAGCCAAGAGTCGTCTCCCTATACAACTAGTCCAAAGCAAATAATCACGTTCCCAAGAAAAAGCACAGAAATAAATTTTCATGACCTTACACCTGGCAATTAGGATCTTAATTACAAACACCCAAACCCGAAGTGACAAAAGGAAATAGACGCTGGACTACATCAAAACTCAAAACTTTTCATGGAGCTCTGGGACAGGGGTAAGCCATTTGCCTTGCATATGAACAGCCTGGGTTCGATCCCAATCACCATATATGGTCTCCGGTGTTCAGCCAGAAGTGACCCCTGAGCACAGAGCCAGGAGTAAGCCCTAAGTGCCACCGGGTATGGTCCCAAAACTGAAATAAACTGAAAACATTTATGTGGCAAATGATAAAGACCAAGTTTAGGGGCCGTGGTGCATACCAGGCCTGGATTTGATGCCGGGCACCATCTGACTCTAAGCATCACTAGGTATAGCTCTGGAGACCCTTGAGGATCACTGTCACACTGGTGGTCTCTGGCACAAAAGGACCACATTCTTACGCTCTGGCACGGAATCGCATGCCTTGGCTAGATGAGCAGTTAAGAATTTCACTTCACCTCTATCACACCCTTGAAAACTTTGGATTTAACTGGAATGTACAGGGGCATTGCAGCCACGTGACACCTCAAACTATACAACACTCATTAGCCAGGAGTAGCACACCAGACTGGGTGGGATGTAAAGTAGAAGGCATCCAATCTTGATTAGGAAAGTACCAACATAGAAGCATACCCTATAACAACATCTTAGCAATGTCTTGTACAATTGCTTAATAGCTACAGGGTAAGGGGCTGAAATGATAGCACAGCAGATAGGGAATTTGCTTTGTACGCGACCAACCCAGGTTCAAGTCCCAGCATCCCATATGGTCCCCTGAGCACCGCCAGGAGAAATTCCTGAGTGTAGAGCCAGAAGTAACCCCTGTCCATCACCGAGTGTGAACCAAAAGGCAAAAACAAAAAACAAAAACCAAAAAAACACCCAAAACTAAAAATAACTAAAAAAATAGCTTCAGGGTGAGATACACAATCTTCACTAATTTTCTTCTGAGGAATTTTTTTTCATTATTCTTTTAGCAAATTATAAGAAGCAATATAAAATAAATTACTGAGTACCTGCTTTGTCGATAGGCTTAAGGGATCATTGGAAGAACTGGAGATAATTGTGGTTGGAAGGTGCAGTGATGGTGGAATTGAATGTCTGTAACAAATCATCATGAACAATTTTGTAAGCCACAGTGTCTATATAAGGTAAGGGAAAATAAAATTTTAAAAAATAGTTAAGTTAAAAACAAAAAGAAAAAACACACCAAACCAGGTCGAGCTGTCCCTTTTCACCAGGAGGCTGGCAGCAACGAAAGAGGCAGACAATCAAAATTGGTGGTGAAGAGGTGGAAAAACATACTGTACCTTTTAGTTTTTAACAATGTGGTAGTATTCAAGAGACTAAACAGAGAGACCAGAGGGAGAGTTTAACAGTCTGCGGCACACGGTACATGCTTGGGAGATGAGATTCCACCTCTGGCAGCAGAGGGTACCCCCTAGTCTCCAACTCCAAGCAGCTCCAGGAGCCACCCCTGAGCACTGAGCTGGGAGTAGGCCCTGAGCACCTCTGTGTTTGCCCCCTAACTAAAACAAACAAATGAAAAAGGTTAAACCTGGAATTAAACTGGATTCTCATTCTGTAGACTGTCTTTGTATTCTGGTCACGGTTTCTTTGAGGTACAGAAACTTAGTAGCTTAAGATAGTCCCATTTGTTCATCTCTGTTTCCACTTGTTTGGTCAATGGCATTTCATTCTTGAACATACCTTTCGCTTCAATGTCGTAGAGGGTTTTGCTGACCTTTTCCTCAATGTACCTCATGGATTCGGGTCTGATGTTGAGTTCTTTAATCCATTTTGATGTGACTTTTGTGCATGGTGTTAAGTAGAGGTCTGAACCCATTGTTTGGCATGTGGTTGTCCAGTTTTGCCAGCACCATTTGTTAAGGAGACTTTCCTTTCTTCACTTTTCATTTCTTGCTCTTATCAAAGACTATATGCTCATATATTTGAGGGTTTGTGTAAGGATGTTCAATCCTATTCCACTGGTCTGTGGGTCTACTTTTGTCCCAATACCATGCTGTTTTAATTATTACTGCTTTGAAGTACAGTTTGAAGTTTGGGAAGGTGATGCCCTCTCCCATCTTCTTTTTCTGGAGAATTGCTTTAACTATTTGTGGTGCTTGTTGTTTCATATGAATTTCAGGAGTGTTTGATCCATGTCTTTGAAGAATGTCATGGGTACCCATATAAGGATCGCACTGAATCTGTATAATACTTTGGGGAGTACTGCCATTTTGACATTGTTAATTTTCCCAATCCATGAAAAGGAGATGTGTTTCCATTTCCTTGTGTTCTCTTTTATTTTTGAAGTAGTGTTTTGTAGTTTTCTTTGTACAGTTCCTTTACCTCCTTAGTTAAGCTGATTCCAAGGTACTTGATTTTCTGAGGCCTGATTGTGAATGGGGTTGCCGTTTTCTTTTTTTTTTCTTTTTTGGGTCACACCTGGCAATGCACAGGGGTTACTCCTGGCTCTGCACTCAGGAATTACTCCTGGCGGTGCTCAGGGGACCATATGGTGTAAAAAACTAAATTTCGCCGAGGGGGCGCGCGCACCTGCGGGCTCTCTGGGCGGCTCTGTCTCACCGCCCACGTTCGGTACCCCGGAACCACTGTGTGTGCCATCGGTCAAGGGGCAGGCGATGGAAGGAAGAAGGCGAAACTGGTTGCTCGATCGGTTTATTTCATTCTCTCTCTCTGCTTCTCTCCCGGCTCTCGGTCTCTCTCTCGATCTGTGGATCTGGCCCCCAACCCACTCTTACAGCCTAGTTAAATCTCCACAGCATGAGGGGGTTGGGGCATACACATAGGTGTGGTCAGCAATAGGGTAAGGTTCCTTTCCCTCAGGGGATGCTTCGCCTAGGACTTAATTCTCTTTCAGCAGGAGGGTCCACCAAGGGCGGAGTCCCATGAATGTGTTTCTCTTCTCCTCAGCCAGCAAACATATAAGAATTCATAATATTAATTATTTTGTATGGACACAATAAGAGATGCATTAAAGCTTACAGAATTGCTCTCCTGGGGCCATCTCAATCTCAGACTACAGTGCTCAGGCCAGAACAGTCTTTCCTATCCCTAGCAGGGTCCTAGTCTCATCATTACTTTTGGATCATGACAGCATTTGTCTATGATCAAGCTCTTAACTTATAGTTAAGAATTAGGCACTTTGGCCAGGCCCATCTCGATGCCAGGGTAGCACATAACTCACCGCTTGCCCTGGATCCTTCCTGTCCCTCGTCGGGACCCTACTTTTGGGGTGCTAGGAACTGAGGGCAACTGAGGCTTAAGTGGAGAAAGCAGATGCCCGGGAGGGAATAATATTCGAGGCCAATTAAGTCCCAAGTTACAAAAACATAATATTGTCTTCTTGTGTCTATACAAAAAAGACATAGCTTTAAAGTAAATTATTCAAAAGGCATAAAGAGGAGAGAAAGGCAATGTTATAATATTCAGTGTCCTAGGAAGTTCTGACCTTACAAATTAGCAGAGTCAGATTAGGGGAAGAGCTGGTTACAGATAAACAAAGGAATGGGAGTGACTCGGGAGCACTTTGATGGGTGTGACTGATAAACCTAAGCTCCTAGTTGCAAGGAGAGCAGGACAAACCAATGATATCCAACAATATGGGATGCTGGGAATCGAACCCGGGTCAGCCCCATGCAAGGCAACTACCCGCTGTGCTATCGCTCCAGCCCCGCGGTTGCCTTTTTCATATCACTTTTTTCTCCTCTCGTTATTTGTGTATAGGAATGCCATGAAATTCTAGCATTGTCTTTCTAGCAGGTTTGAGTCATGGTGGGACTGGTGTCTAAATATCGGATGTAACCAAAGTAGAGAGAGAGTATGGGGGAAATTGTTTACCACCAGGCAGGGGAGGGGTTGGAATGGGGTTTGGGGGGAATACTGGGGATTTTGATGGTGGAAAATGTGCATTAGTGAACGGATGGGTGTTTGATGATTATATGACCGAAGGTCAAACATGAAAGCTTTGTAACTATCTCACGGTGAATCAATTAAAAGCAGGGAAGTAATAATAAAACAATATGGTAACCTAACATTCTGGGGCTGGAGCGATAGCACAGTGGTTGGGCTTTTGCCTTTCACGAGGCCAACTCGTGTTCGATTCCTCCGCCCCTCTCCGAGAGTCCGGCAAGCTACTTAGAGTATGGAGCCAGCAGGGCAGAGCCTGGCAAGCTACCCGTGCGTATTGGATATGCCAAAAACAGTAACAATAAGTCTCTCAATGAGAGACGTTACTGGTGCCCACTTGAACAAATCGATGAGCAACGGGATGACAGTGAACATTCTGAATTTTAAAAAAAGTTGTGTGGCCATGAAAAAAGAGAGCGAGCAAGAGAGGGAGAGTCAGGAAGGAGACTGTGGTCTTCCTGCTTGTGCTCTTTCATGGCATGGCCTGAGAGCCCGGAAACCCCTGAGCCTGGTCACTGTGAGATAGAGTTACAAAGCTTTCCTGATTGTGATCCAGCTTCAGCCGTACAATGCTAGAACACCCCTCCCTCCACCAGTGTCATCATGTTTCATCCTTTACCCACTTTCAGCACACATCTCCCATCCAGAGCGATCCCTTCCAACTATCATTGTTATTGTGATCCCTTCTCTATCCCAGCTGCCCTCTCTCCCAGCCCTTGAGGCAGGCTTCCAACCACAGACCATTCATCCTGGCCCTTGTTGCTAACTGTCCTTGGGTGTTAATCGCATACTATGTTTTTACTTTTTTTTTTACATCCCATAAATGAGCGCAATCATTCTATGTCTGTCCTTCTTCTGACTTATTTCACTCAGCATGAGCCTCTCCATGAAAGGAAGAAAGAGAGAAAGGAAGAAAGAGAGAAAGGAAGAAAGAGAGAAAGGAAGAATGACAGAAAGAAAGAAAGAAAGAAAGAAAGAAGAAAGAAGGAAAGAAAAAGAGAGAAAGAAAGAAAGAGAGAAAGGAAGGAAGGAAGGAAGAATGAAAGAAAGAAAGAAAGAAAGAAAGAAAGAAAGAAAGAAAGAAAGAAAGAAAGAAAGAAAGAAAGAAAGAAAGAAAGAAAGAAGGGAAGAAATGAAAGAAAGAAGGAAAGAAAGAAAGTGAAAGAAAGAGAGGAAGGAAGAAAGAATAATAGAAAGAAAGAAAGAAAACAAAAGAAAGAAAGAAAGAAAGAAAGAAGGAGAGAGAGAAAGAGAGAAAGGAAGAAAGAAGGAAAGAAAGAAAGAAAGAAATCTGTTTTCATTTCACTTGCCTCTGGCTGTTCTGTTCACTCAGCATGAGCCTCTTCATGAAAGAAAGAAAGAGAGAGAGAGAGAGAAAGAAATAAAGAAAGAAGGAAAGGAAGAAAGAAAGAAAGAAAGAAAGAAAGAAAGAAAGAAAGAAAGAAAGAAAGAAAGAAAGAAAGAAAGAAAGAAAGAAAGAAAGGAAGGAAGGAAGGAAGGAAGGAAGGAAGGAAGAAAGAAAGAAATCTGTTCTCACTTCACTTGCCTCTGGCTGTTCTGCTCACCCTGGTCTTCCTTCTCTCACTGATGTAGTTCTCAGTCTTCCACTGGTCTGTATCCCATTCTGCCTCGGGAACCTTTACTTCCTGCTGCTCACTGAGACGCTTCATCAGGAGGCCGGTTCCGGAGAGGAGCTTGGCACACGCCAGCCTCACCTGGGGCTCAGAGCGGTCCATTTCAGAGTCCGGATCCCGTGAGCAATGAGCTTCCTCACGTCACTGTTGGGGATGAGGACCACAGCTGCTGGATGAGTTGCATGTCCAGTTGATCTCCGGGGTGTGGTTTCTGTGAGGCAGAGACGATGTCGGTGGCCACGTTGTGATATTCCCACTGCGTCTCGCTGGACTGCTTGACAGCCGGCACGAGGTTGCCGGGCATCCCGGCGTCCTTCTCATGGGCGGTGCCTTTGCTACCGACGGTTTTCTCTGGCAGCGCGATGCCTCTGGTGTTGGCCCCATTTGCAGCACGCGTGCTTTCTGCGGTCTTCTTTCCTGCAGGTGAGTGTGAAGGTTGAAAGGACTGGAGCCAAGGTTCGTCCTGACCTCTCCAAGACAGAGACTCCTCTCTTGGCGGGGACTTGATGAGGTTCTCACCGCAGCGAAAGGAGGCCGCTTGGCGACTCGCACCGGCCTCTCGGGTGCTGATTCCTTCGTCTCTGTACTCACTCTGGCTCTGGGCATTCTGGGCAAAGCCGAGAGTAAGACTTATGAAAACGGTAATTTTTTCCAGTGTGTGACACGGGGCTGGGAAACTTCATGTTCCGAACTCGAGCGTCTGCGTCTTCCAAACCGAGGAGCGTGTTTTTCGAGTCTTTGGGTTTGTTTTTCGCCTCGGCTGGGATTTTCGGAGAAGTGGCGGCAGACGGGCTGCCCATGGAGAACTGCTCCAGGTGGTGGACACCACCGCCCCGTGCTCCTGGATGGAGGAGGACTCCTCATTGAAGGAGTTTCCCACCCATTTCCTGGGTGTTCCGCCAAGGGAAGCTCTTTTGGTTCTCTTGGGGCCGCCTCCTGAGCCTTCTCTCTCAGGCAATGTTCCTTAAGTCTAGCTGCTCATTCATGAGAACGGACAGGCTGTTTCTCTATGCTGAGGCCTCCTCCGGTTCAATGGTCAGCTCGGTGCTGGTATTCTTCTTTCGAGTCTGTAAAACCTTCATGAACTCCCTTTTCGTGGTACTTATGGACTCTTCCTCCTCTATCAAAAAAAGAGCTTGCTTTTGATCAAGAAAGGTAACTGGGGATAATTTTGGGAGCACAGACATAAATTCCAGACAAGTAAATTAGTAATCAGGAAACAAGAGCGATATTGGGGGAGGGGGGCACAGGGAAGCCCTAAGTTTACACGTATGATTGGCAAGAACAGAAGGAGAAACAAAGTGATCATCGCTATTTATTCAGAATAAATAGGGCATGAAGTTTAGTGCATGTATTTAGGATTATCCCACTGGGGGGCAGAGTGACAGAAGAGCAGATAAAGTATTTATCTTGTACGCAGCCAACCTGAGTATGATCCCCAGCACCCATACTGTCCCTCTAGCCTTACCAGGACTGATTCCTGAACACAAAGTCAGAAGTAAACTTTAACCACCTCTGAGTATGCCCCTCAAACAATAATAATACGATTATTCCACTGGTCCCCAAGGACCAAGTACCCAGTATTCATGACAAATATTTGCTGCTCAGTTAGACTCTTTACAGATCAACTGACTTCTGTTTTATTTTTTGGCCATTCCCAGCCATGCTTAGGGGTTGTTCCTGGTTCTGCTCTCAGAATTCTTGAATTCAACATGATCTGTTTCCAACTGTATACTGTGAATCTGAAAGTATTTCAGATCATTAAAAACTAACTAACTTTGGGTCTGTGATTCAGCCACAGCACACAGAATTGAAGAACAGATGACTTAAATAACATGCATCTTAGAGATAAATGACCTTCCTTTATGATTAAGGAAGAGTTTTAGATAGATAAAATTGAAGATTAAAACTGAACAAGTTCCAAATTCTGTTTTAAAGTCTACATTTTTTGTTAAAAAATACATTTTTTGTTAAAAAACAAATGCCTTTTTTAATATCTACCTGCTCTCAATGCTTATTGGTTTATATAGTTAAACATTGAACTAATTTAATAATTTATTCTTTATGCTGATAGTTTTACTCTTTTAGTAACACAATTTAACACTAAAGTCCATGTTAGAATCTATCTTATAACTTATAAGCTAACTGAAGAAATATTAATACCATCAATCACTATTAACATTTGAAAACTTTACATAATGTATCACAGGGAGAGCAATGAGATTAGTTCCTGGTATTTCAAACAAATCACACGTATTTGGATCTTCTTCAGGTTTATCAGAGAAACTATTTAATAAAGTTTACAGATATAATAATGGAGTTTTTAGATAATTCAACACTGAGTTAGAGTAGCATAGGAATAAGCTCAAGAACTTTGAACGGTTTAATGGACTACAAAAATAATCATTTTTTAGTTAGTTTTCTTATGGCTCACAATTATCACGTGTCTAACAAAAGTTTAATGAAACTATCCTGCTCTTGATCATAACAAGGTGTACTAATCAAATATGTAAAAAGATATATGATAAAGTTTATACTTGGTGCTCAGAATTCATTGAAAAGATAAACTACACTTGAAAAATAATTGAGGTTTTTTTTTGGGGGGCTACCTAGCAATGTCTAGGGGTTACTTCTGGTTTTGTACTCAGAAATCACTCATGATAGTGTTTGGGGGGCCATTTGAGATGCTGGGGATTGAATCCGGGTTGGTTACATGCAAAGCAATCACCTTACCCGCTTTACTATCTCCAGCCCAAGAGAAAACATCTTTATAATGGCTAAATTTTTACTTTAATTAAATTTTACATGTGTCTATTACTTATACTTGTTTGCATAATTGTTGATAGCATACTTTTTAAGTAATCTAGAACCACCTTATGAAAGTAGATAAATGCCGGGCTAGAGAGAGAGTACAGAAGGTAGAGCATTCACCTTGCATGTGTCCAACCCAGATTTGATCCCTGGAATCCCACGTGTTCCCTGAACACCAGCAGAAGTAATTCCTGAGTGCAGAGCCAGGAGTAAGCCCTGAGCATTAATGCGTGTTGCTCCCAAAAGCAAATTAAAAATTAATCAACAAATCTTTTTTTGCTAATTATGGCCACCAGGCTGGAGCGATAAGAACAGCAGGTAGGGCGTTTGCCTTGCACCTGGCTGACCCGGGTTCGATTCCTCCATTCCTCTCGGAGAGCCTGACAAGCTACTAAGAGTATCCCACCCACATGGCAGAGCCTGGCAAGCTCCCTGTGGCGTATTTGATATGCCTAAAACAATAACAACAAGTCTCACAATGGAGACATTACTGGTGCCCGCTCGAGCAAATCGATGAACAAAGGACGACAGTGCTACAGTGCTGCTCTCAGAAATTATTCTGAGTGGTGCCTGGGGGACCACATGGGAATCTGGGAATGAAACTCGGGTTGACTGCATGAAAGAAAGCACCCTGGGGCTGGAACACTAGGTAGGTTGTTTGCCTTGCATGTGGCCAATCTGGGTTCGATTCCCAGCATCCCATATGGTTCCCTGAACACAGCCAGAGCCAGGAGTAACCCATGTGCATTGCCAAAGTGTGACCCAAAAAAGCATAAAAAGAAAAATGCAAGCACCTTCTCCATTATACCATCTCTCTAGCCCCTCAACTATGACTTGTTATACTCCCATACCTTTATCCTGTCCTGCCCACATGAGGAGAGAGGGCTCTTTCTCTTTACCTCTTTCGTGTGCTAATATTCTTTTTTTTTTTGCTTTTTTGGGTCACACCTCGAGATGCACAGGGGTTACTCCTGGCTCTGCACTCAGGAATTACCCCTGGCCGTGCTCAGGGGACCATATGGGATGCTGGGATTTGAACCCGGGTCGGCCGCGTGCAAGGCAAACGCCCTACCCGCTGTGCTATCTCTCCAGCCCCAGGTGTGCTAATATTCTTATTACCATCACAGCCAACAAAGAAATTCCTCCAGAAATCAGGTCCTCATCTGAATGCACCCTTCCTCCACTACCCACTAATTCCTTTGCTTACTAGCCCTTTAGTCTCATGTTGTTGAATCTGGGCAGATGTCTGAGGATATGTTAATGGATTTGCCAGAGTGTATGTCAATGTGCAATGTTGAGAAAATCTAGAAAATGATTTGGTTTTTTTTTTGTTTGGGGGCGACACTCGGTGATGCTCAGGGGTTACTCCAGGTTCCGTGCTCAGGAAATCACTTCTGGTGGTGCTTGGGAAACTGTATAGGATGCCGGCAATGGAACCCAGGTCTTCTGTGTGCAAGGCAAGTCCCCTACCCACTGTACTAACTCTCTGGATCCTGAAATAATATTTGAGCTCCCAAAATTGGGGGAAAACAACTCTTATTAGATGTGTATTTTGCCTTCACCTACTTCCTACTATTTTCATCTCTACTTAGGGAACCATACAAAGTTTCTGACTGCGTCAAGGTCAAGTATAACATTGAGCAGTTGGGTTTCTCTTGGGGGAACAGTGGGGCCAAACCCAGCAATGTTCAGGGGTTACTTCTCTCTCTGTGCTCAGGGATCACTGCTGCTAGTAATTAGGATCGTCTGGAATGCTAGGGATCAAATCCAGGTCTGCTGTATGGAAGGCAAACATCATAGCTACTAGACTATCTCTCCAACCAGCCTTTACTGAAGAATTCAAAGTGCTTTTGGTGGAGTGAAGTTTAGAGGGGGAGTTAAGGGAAGTGAGGAAGAAGCATGGACTTGCAAAGAATCCAAGACTGGGATCACAAGACCTAGGCATTAGGCACATTTAACACTTTTAGTTTTGCTTTTCCTCACCTAAAAAATGTTATTAGTATCTTATTCTGATTTCGATTATTTGGTTTAGTTATTCTCTAAATAAAATTATTGCAGTTGGAGTAACATGGTTTTAATAGTACCAATGCTATTGGTTTCCACGTACAAAGTAAACTTCACCTGGACCATCTCTGAAGTGCCGAGACACCATGGTCCTTACAGCACCTCCAGTCTGACTCTTCTCCCTCTTCTCCCTGCCACCCCCAACAAATCCCCAGGTTTGATGTTCATCTTATGAAAGGTGATTCGTAAATGATTCTTATACCCACCTCTGAGAAGAGAGTGGTAGATTGTGAAAAGTTGATTTTGAAAATAACACTATCTTTGTGTAAGAAGCAAAGTGATTTGATGTGCCCAATTGCTGATAGTGAATCTGATTCATAATATCCCAGCGTGAAAACACTTTTATGGGTGGGGTGTGTGTGTATGTGTGTGTGTGCTCGCGTGAGTGCGTGGGCACTCGTGAATGTGCCACACTCAGCGGTGCCCAGGGGATACTCCCAGCAGTTCTTGGGAAACTGTTTTGTGGGGGGGTTGAACCCACACCTCCCACATGAAAAGCATGTGGTACAACATATTGATCTATTTTTCTGGGCCCCTAAAAGCACATTTTGGAAGTTATCAAGCTAAGGTCAGTAAACTTACTATGTGGAAAGATACTTAAGAGCACCTGAGTGCTTTGTAGATGGAAGGGTTAAAATTCAAAGTAGGCCCAGAGGTGAGGATGGTCTAAGAATCCATGAGCCCATCCTTCATTAGAAGGATTGAGTGGCAACCTCTGCTTAGAAAACCAGAGATTCTCAGGCTCTAAGCAAAACTTTCATAAGACAATATGACTTGTACTTGCCTATAAAATTACAGAAACACATGCAATAAAATACCTACACCTGTCCTGTGAAGAAAAGGGCACTTGAGATCTGTTGTGTATAAAATATGTTTACAAACTGCATTCTGTGGCTGAGCTCTCATCTGGAGGACCAGCACCTTGCCCGGAGTGTGGCCCTCATTTGTGACCATTAGTGTTAGCTCCCTTCCCCACTTCCATCCTTCTCTTCTATTCTTATTAAATCTTCAGGCCATGCATATATTGCTAAGGTAATGATGTGACTGAGATTCTGACTTTACCAAGGGAAATCATTCTTAGAAATATAGGGAGTTGAACTCTGAATAAAAATAATGCAACTGCATAATCAGTTTAAAATGGACCATTAGTGATTAAAGTTAAAATGAAACAAATTAAAAAGCTATCAGCAGGCAATTCAGACTCACCGCAGTGTGTACTGCTGGTACATTCACAATGTAGTTTGACTACTTTGCAGACAGAGTCTATTTTATTCTTAAATTGGCAGAGGCAGCAGGTGAGATGCCTAGGTAATATCCTATGAATGGAAACACAGAGAATTAAGTGCAGAGTAAAGGGGTTACTTTAAATAGGTAGAAGAGGCAGCCAAAGCCACTGTGCAGCTATTCAAAATGTTCCTGAGAACCATGGATGAGGCGCTGCTCGAACTCGGTGGTGGTGGGAACCCAACTGGGAGGTGATGCATGCAAAGTGTGTACCTGAACTCCTCTACTATCACTTCAGCCCTCAGAAAATTGAGTTTTGTTTTTGAGTCATATCTGGTGGTGCTCAGGGGTTGCTCTGGGCTCTCGGCTCAAGAATGATTCCTTGTAGGCCTCAGAGAACTACAGACTGTGCCAAAGACTGAAGAAGGGTTAGCCACATGCTAGGCAAACACGTAACTCACTATTCTATCTCTCCAGCTCCCAGATAACAATAAAAATTCCAGTTATCCTCTGGGGAAATCTGAAAGCACTTTTCCAGACTATGAAAAAACAAAGACTAGAGTAATAGTATAGTATCTCAGGTCTGGCATTTGCTTTGAACACGGTCGACCTGGGTTTGATCGCAGCATCCATGAGACACCAAAAATGATTCTTGAGTATCTCAATTTAAAAATATTTTTTAAAAATAAAATTACATCTCAATTAAACATAGCTTAAGAAAAATAAACAAGAAGGGATATGGTGCCACCAGAAGGTCAATCTATACCTGTGAGGCGAGTGCAGCAGCAGCCAGAGGGACCCTTCTGGCTTCCTGATAACCCAAAATTGCCGATGTACCTGTGGCCGAACCCCAACAACTTAGGGCAAGTTTACCAAGAAACTAAACAGCCAAAAGTTTGGTATGTTGGAGCCACACCCACAAACCAGGTCTTGCTCTGTTATACAAGCTCATTTACTGGCCATATTTCAGAGACCCATAAATCTCAAAAGACATCAAAAGCTGCACTTAGGGCTGGTCGTGAGGCGCCCTACGGCCAAGCGGGCATACTCTGCAGGGCATATGCCAATAGTTATTTCTCTGGAAAAGATGAAAACAAGGGCCATGATCCAGAGACACACAAAATAATCTCTGAACTGAGCAGTTCTCTGCAGAGGTTTCTCCACACCCTAATTGTCTAAACTTTTAGAATTCCAGGAGCATGCAGCCGCTCTTGTGGCCATATGACATCTTATACTATTTATAACAAGCATTACAAAAGAGAGTATGGGGAAGATTGTCTGGTGGGACGAGAAGGTGGATCCTGGGAACACTGGTGGTGGAAGATGTGCAGTGGTGGATGGTTCGGTGTCCTATCATTGTATGACTGACACTCAACAAGGAAAGCTTTGTGACTGTATTTCACGGTGGTTCAAAAAAATTAATAAATTAAATTAAGTTAACATTCTGAATAAAAAATAGTAATGTGGAGTTCATGCCAAGTTGTATTAGCTCAATCAATGGCTGAATAAACAGCAGTACTCTTACATTAAAAAGAAGAGAAACAAAAATAAAAAGCCTTAAAAAACAAAGTGAAAATAAATGTCAGAAAAATCAACTTACAGTTTTTCCAATTCAAGAGTCATCATGAGGATGTTTTGGACTGGTCCAAGCGACACTTGTGTTGCTCCCATGTCTCTGAGGGAGAAAGCACAAGCATGATGTGAATCCAAATGCAGAAGCTTTAGAGTTAAGTAGATGAGATTAATGAAGCATATCTTTGATTCTGGCTTTGCTCTAAAGCCAGGTCAACTGTTTACTCTAGACCATAATTCCAGAGAGCTCTTACTGATAAGAGATATCTCTGTCATCAAATTAATGACAATTTGGTAGACTAAATAAATTTCCTTCCTTCCTTCCTTCCTTCCTTCCTTCCTTCCTTCCTTCCTTCCTTCCTTCCTTCCTTCCTTCCTTCCTTCCTTCCTTCCTTCCTCCCTCCCTCCCTCCCTCCCTCCCTTCCTCCCTCTCTTCCTTCCTCCCTCCCTCCATTCCTTCCTACTTCCTTCCTTCCTCCCTCCCTCCCTCCCTCCCTCCCTCCCTCCCTTCCTTCCTTCCTTCTTTCCTTCCTTCCTTCCTCCCTTCCTTCCTTTCTTCCTTCCCTTCCTCCCTCCTTCCCTTACTCCCTCCCTCCCTTCCTACCTCCCTTCTCTTGTCTCTTCCTTCTCTTGTCAATTTAGACTTCTCATTTTATATTGCATCTACTTCTTTTAATGTTTCTTTTTCATGTGAGCTGGGGGTGGCCTTGTATTTTGGCCACATCTGGCAATACTTGGGAGATATGTTGGGTGCTGTACTTGTGGGTTGCTCTGAGTAGGACTCCTGGGAACACATATGGTGCCAGAGATTGAATCCAGGCCTCTCACACGCAGTGCATGGGTTCCAACCACTGACCTATCCGGTCCTCTTTTCTTTATTTTCTTTTTAAAAATAATGTTTACATTATTATTTGTTACTTTCTGGAATAAATAATACTTCTACATGCATCTGTATGTTTCTTATCTATATGTACTCAACATTGCTCTTTTCCTCTGTTGGCTGTTACCCATGTACATTCTTTTTTAATCTTTTCCTTTGACAATAAATCTCATTTCAACAATCCAGTGTTAATATTCAAATGATAACTTTTAAATTCAATGCAAGACACTGAATCTTTGACAAAAATGGAGAAAAATAAAGACCACAAATCATAGCAAAAATCATATGAGCTACAAACTATTACAATACTTACAGATATTTTAATGCTGGCAATTGAAAAAGATATGAATCTTCCATAGTTGTTCAAGGATTATGACTGAGAATTCTAAAAAAGTACAATAAAATGAAAATTATCTGCATAATCAGAACTAGCATTAAAGTTTAGATTTATATTACTGGCATGGAACTTGAAGGTGAAAAACATTATTTTCTGTGATTATCTATAATCACACTTAGAATCCATAAAGCATTCTCCCCCTTTTTTTGGGTTTGTTTTTGGGTCACACCAGTGATACACAAGGGGTTACTTCTGGCTCATACACTCAGGAATTACTCCTGGTGGTGCTTGGGGGACCATATGGGATACTGGGAATTGAATCCGGGTCAGCTGTGTGCCAGGTAACCGCCATACCTGCTGTGCTATTTCTCCAGCGCTAGGCATTCTCCCTTTGGGAAACACCCAAGTCTCAAGATGATAAAGTGAAGGGCAAACGGGGGTGGGGGGGGGGCGTGTGGGAGGGGGGAAACAAAACAATTGTACAGCAAAAAAAAATATGCTAACAAATTTTTCCATGTTGAAAACCCTATGATAGGGGCCAAATAGTACAGCATAGTACAGCAAGTGGGGCACTTGCCTTGCATGCAGTTGACTTGTATGTTTCATTCCTGGAATCTTATATAGGCCCCAGAACATCCCAGGAGTGATCCCTGAGCACAGAGTCAGGAGCAAGCCCTGAGAACCACTGGTTATGTCTTCCCATCACCCCCAAATAAGAAAGAAAACCCGAGGAGTGATGATATCTGCAGGAAGTCCTTGCTCTGCAGCAAATATTATTTCATTTTCTTTTTAAAAAAATGTTTATAATGTAGGAGCACTGCTATTTATTCAGCCATTGGTTAAGCTGATTAAATTGGGCATAAACTCCACATTACGTTTAAAAAATTTTTAATTTTATAAGTTAGTTCACAATGTTTGATTATACTCAACATTCAAACACCAATCCCACCACCATTATACCTTCTGTCCACCAAATTCCGGATGTTTCCATCCCAAGCCCCAAGCCCTGTCACAAAACACAACCGAAGTAATATATTTCGTGTTGTTATGAAGAACTGCTGAACATGCTTACAAAAAAGCATTCATATAGGAAACAGCATGAAGATTGTTCTATTTTGGCAGGAACCATTAAGGCATTCTGGAGGATATCACTAACATGTTGTTGAAGTTTGTGTGGCATGAACTTTGGTGTACATCTCTGAAAATATGTATATATGCATATATATATATACATTTCCCCCTATGATTTATTGCCTACTATCTGAACTCCATCAAATGTGGTGTGGTAATTATGGAGAATGGGTAGGAAGTGTTGCACGATGTGTTGTGAGGCCACTTTTGCTGCTGCACAATCCAGGAATATGTTTGCTCATAGGTGAGGCACAGCCCGAGTGCATGGGGCACAACCTTGAGTATGGCGGCTGTTGGGTTGTGGAGGTTTTGGGCTGCCAGAGCTGGGTCCCTTGGGGTGGGATGGGCTCTCACCCACACCCCTCTGGGGTGCACTATGTGAAACAGCCTGGTGCGGAGTCCGGTGGCATGGTTATGGGGAACTCATGTTATGCTCCCTTTCGGGAGAAGCAGCCATGTCATCTGGACAGTGGCTGATGATGAGATTATCTGGCACCGGCAGGAGGTGGCTTATGGCATGACCCCTGGGTCACCGGAGACTGGAGAAAGTGAGCAGAAGATCTCCACTCCTGGTCCCATTGAATCTAGATTCCAAGGTCACAAAGTTCTACATTACCTGGGTCCTGTAGGATTTCACTCATGTGAGGCTCGGCCAGAGTGTGTAGGGAGCAGCCTTGAGCGTGGCATGGGTTCCCGCCTACCTCTGCACTATGGGCCCTAACTGTGTCTTTTGATCTCTTTTGAGATTTATGGGCCTCTGAAATAAGGCCAATAAATGAGCTTATAAAGCTGAGCCGGATGTGGTCTGTGGGTGTGACTCCCACATACCTAACTTTTGACCATTTAAGTTCTTGGTATACTTGGCCCCAAGTTGTTGGGGTCTGCCAAAGGCACTGCAGCAATTTTGGGGTAAATGGAAATCTGAAGGCACCATCAGGCTGTTGATACACTTGCCCCAGGTACAGGTGGACCTGCTGGTGACATCATACCCCCACAGATATTTCTAACGGATGCCACTACAATTCAAAATCTTTCTTACACCCTGAGAAATTCAAACCAATTCATGGCTTAACACACCCAGCTAAAGATAAAAGTAGGATTAATCCTTGGTTTTGATAAAAGAATACAGGTCACTAGAGGAGCTGGTGGGAGCTGTCTTCTCACCAGTCATTCCCACAGAGATTTTTGTGCCCTGACCTTTGTCACACTGTATGTGATCACTGACTCACCTGTCAGTCTCCTGAATTTACAATTTCTTGAATGCCAGGGCCACCTGACTGTCACTGGTCTGACAATATCCGGTAGTTACTAGATACTTCAGAAATAACATTATGGATATATTGGTCAAATGAACCAGTTCCTTCCCTCCCTCCCTCAGTTCCTCACTACATTCTTTGTTTTGTGGTCCACACCCAGGAATGCTCAGGGATTACTCCTGATGGTGCTTAGGGGACCATAGGGAATGCCAGGCATGAACCTGGGTCAGCCACCTGCAAAGCAAGCTCCTTTCCTGCTATATTCTCACTCCAGTCCCAGAAGCAGTTCATTTTTGACAAAAAATTTTGTTCCAAGGGAATGAAGCAATAGCACAGCAGATAGGGCATTTGCGTTGCATGCGGCCAACCTGACTTTGATTCCCAGCATCCCATATGGTTCCCTGAGCACCGCCAGGGATAATTCCTGAGTGCAGATCCAAGAGTAACCCCTGTGTATTGCGGGGTGTGACACAAAGAGCAAAAGGAAAAACAGAAAAGGTCTTCATCACGAATCATCAGAGAGATGCAGATCAAAACAGCTATGAGATACCACCTCTCACCACAGAGATTGGCACCCATCTGAAAGAACAAAAGCAACTGCTGTTGGCGTGGATGTGGGGAGAAAGGGACTCTCCTACACTGCTGGTGGGAATGCCGACTAGTTCAGCCCTTTTGGAAAACAGTATGGATGCTTCTCAAAAATTAGACATTGAGTTCCCATTTGACCCAGCAATACCACTCGTGGGAATATATCCCAGAGAGACAAAAAAGTGTCTTCGAAATGACATCTGCACTCGAATGTTCATTGGAGCACTGCTCACAATAGCCAGAATCTGGAAAAAAGCACGAGTGCCCGAGAACAGATGACTGGTTAAAGAAACTTTGGTACATCTACACAATGGATAACTATGCAGCTGTTAGAAAAATAATGAAGTCATGACCCTTGCATATAAGTGGATCAACATAGAAAGTATCATGCTAAGGGAAATGAGTCAAAAAGAGAGAGACAGACATAGGAAGATGCACTCACCTGTGGAATATAAAGTAAGAGAATGGGAGACTAGCACCCAAGAGTAGTAGCGATAAGTACCAGGAGGTCTGCCCACGGCTTGGAAGCTGGCCAAACAAGCTGGAGGAAAAGGCAGCTCAGATAGAGAAGGGAATACCAGGTAAAGGGTGGTTCAAGGACCCACTGGGGATGGGAGATACACACTGAAAGTGGAATATGGATCAAACACGATGGCTACTCAATACCTCTATTGCAAACCACAACACCTGAAAGGAGAGAGAGAACAAAAGGGAATGCCCTACCACAGAGGCTGGGTGGGTGGGGGGGTAGGGTGGGGAGGGGGTGGGAGGTATACTGGGATCATCGGTGGTGGAGAATGGGCACTGGTAGACGGATGGGTACTCAAGCATTGTATGACTGAAACATAAGCATGAAAAGTTGTTAGTCTGTAACTGTACCTCATGGTGATTCATTAATAAAAAATTTTAGAGGGATGTAAATGAAATGTAAACATGAAAGTTCATAATTTTGTAACTGTACCTCACGGTGATTCACCACTAAAAATTTAAAAAAAATTTTTAGATGCTCTGGCAAATTCCTGGGAAACTAGACCATGAGACCCAAAGTCTATGTGACTGTAGCCAAAAAGACTACTATCATTAATAGATGAATTCCATGAGGTTGTAAGATACAGGAGCAATATGCCAAAATTAGTCATATTTCTAGACACTAGCTAGAAGTAATTAAAGATGAACATTTTTTCAAGTTTCACATATAGGGGCCAGAGCTATAGTACAGCGGGTACAGTGTTTGCCTTGCATGCAGCTGATCTGGGTGTGGCCCCTGGCATCCCATATCGTCCCCCACAACACTTCAGCAGTGATCCTTGAGTGCAGAGCCAGGAGGAAGTCACCCAGTGTGGCTCAAAAAGCAAAATAATTTTAAAAAAATACATTTTAAAGGTTTCATATATAATGACATAAAAATGATAAACAGGAGAAGAGATGAACAGGAGCTTCCTCGAAAAAGAATACAAATGGTCAGGGACTGAGAGATAGCATAGTGGATAAGGTGCTTGCTTGGATGCAGCAAACCTGGGTTCAATCCCCAGCATCCCATATGGTTCCCCAAGCAGCATTAAGAATGATTACTAAGTGCAGAGCTGGGAGTAAGCCCTGAATATCGCCAAATATGACCCAACTCCCAGCCCAAAAGAAATACAAATGACCAAATGCATATGGAAAAAATGTTCTATATGACTAATCATCAGAGAAATGAAGATCAGAGCAACAGTGAGAGATCATCTCATGCCACAGAGACTGGTACTCATCAAAGAGAACAACAATAACTAGTGTTTACGAGGATTTGGGGGAACAGGGCCCCTCATTCACTGCTGTGAGAATGCTAACTGATCCAGCCTTTTTGGGAAGACAATATGGACATTCCTCAAAACACTAAGAATTAAACTTCCATATGACTGGCAGAGGAACCCAGGTGTGCGGGACCTGGGGCCTAGATCTCCAAGGCTGCTCAGATCGGGACTGGGCCTCTTCTACCCAGATTCCCCATTTTTCCTGTAGCTAGAATGTCACACCCAGAAACCTCCCACTCCAGCTCCCACACACACACACACATACCATGTAATCCCTTCAATGGCCAACATCCAGAGAATATAAAACCAAGCTCCCAGAAGCGTGCGGATGCAATCACACAACATCTGATAGCCTGGTTATCCCTCTTGGAAAACCTGGCAAGTTACCGAGAGTTTACTGCCCACACGGGAAAGCCTGGCAAGCTCCCCAAGGCATATTCACATGCCAAATAGAGTAACAATGATGGGTCTCATTCCCCTGACCCTGAATAGCCTCTAATGAGGCACCGTTGGGAAGGACAAGTAAAGAGAGGCTGCTAAAATCTCATGGTTAGGATGAATGGAGACATTACTGGGCCTGCTGGAGCAAATCATTGATCAACAGGATGACAGTATATACATACCTCGCAGAAAGCCCGGCAAGCTACTGAGAGTATCCCATCCGCTCAGGCAGAGCCTGGTAAGCTACCCATGGCATATTTGATATGCCAAAAACAGTAACGATAGGTCTCATTCCCCTGACCCTGAAAGAGCCTCCAATCGTTGGGAAAGACAAGTAAGAAGAGACTGCTAAAATCCTAGGGCTGAGAGGAATAGAGACATTACTGGTTCCCGCTCGAGTAAATCGACGAAAAACGGGATGACAGTGATACAGTGATGACTCTTGTGAATATATCCTAAGGGCCCAAAAGCACAATGCATAAAAGATGTCTGCACTCCTAGGTTCATTGCAGCACTATATGCAACAGCCAAAACATGGCAACAGTCCAAATACCCACCAACAGATGACTGGATAAAGAAGCTATGGTATACATACACAATAGAATATTGCCCAGCCATATAGGAGATAAAGTCATGCAATTTGCTGCAATGTGGATGGATCTGAAGAGTATCGTGTTGAGTGAAATGAGTCAGAGGGAGAGGAAAGGACTCAGAACCATCTATCTCAAACTTTGTAGGGGAACCTCAAATGTCCAATGGCAATGGAAACAATGAGCTGAACTGGTCTTCAGTAGGAACTTGCCACTGGGGCAGAGGTGGGAGAAAAGTTTGTGAGGGGAAGAGTAGGACAATGAGATGACTGGATAAAGTGCCTGCTACAGGGGCAGAGGGGGCGGGGCGGGGTGGGAGCAGGGGGGACGGGTGGAGAATAGTGGACACTAGTAAAGAGATTAGTGTTAGAACAATGTGTGCCTGCACCTCAATCATAAATATCTTTGTAACTTTGTAATTCACAGGGATTCAAAACAAAATTTTTTAAAGGATAAAGGGACTGGAGAGAGCATACAGGGGTTAAGGTGCTTGTCTTGCATCCACTGACCCAGGGTTGAATCCCCCACACCCAGATGGTTCCCACCAAGGGACACTCTTAAGTACAGAGAGCCAGGAATGACCCTGGGAGCTGCTGGGTGTGGTCCCCAAATGAACAAAACCCAAAAACCACACGTAAATTTAAAAATACCTGGGAGACATTAGCGATCACGATCACGATATCCCGTTAATCACCGATTTCTCGGGCGGGCTCAGTAACATCTCATTTCGTCCTTTCCCTGATATCTTAGAAGCCTATCTCGACTGGGCCCTCCTAATGATGTTGCACTGGGGGCTCTTCAGGGTCAGGGGAATGAGATCCAGCTTGTTACTGGATTTTGCATATGAATACACCATGGGAAGCTTGCAAGCTGTCCCATGTGGGCAGGAAACTCTCAGAGGATTGCCAGTTTCTCCCAGAGGGAGAAGTAGGTCAAAGATATCGCGAGGCCGCAAAGCATGTTGCTGGGTGTGTTCCCCAAACGAACAAAACCCAAAACCCAAACATAAATGTAAAAATACCTGGGAGACATTAAAGATGGAAATAAACAGAAAGACGGTCCTGACCAGAACCCTATTGCTGATAGTATTCATCAAACTGAGCTATGTTTTTAGTATCATCTTTGTACAAATCCCAGCCTTATTTATTTATTTATTTATTTATTTATTTATTTATTTATTTTTGGAGGTCTGGGATACATCTAGCAGGATTCAGGACTTATTCCAGGTTCTGTGTTCAAGGGTCTCTTCTGGAGGTGCTAAAGGACCATCTGTGGTACCGGAGATAAAAACAGATTGTCCACAGCAAGGCAAGTGCCCTACCTGCTGTACTATCTATCGCTCAGCTCCCAAAGTGGATTTTAAAATGACTATAATAAGCCTGAGAAGATAGTTAATGTCTTGCCATTAGCAGAACAGAAATCCAAGTCACATCAGATACTACTTCATACTCAGTAAGATGGCTAAAAGGAGACAATAAGTGCAACCAGGGTGATGGAGAAATTGAAATCCTTATGCACTGCTGGTGAAAATATAAAAAGAGGCACTGCAGAAAAAGCTTGATGGTTCCTTAAAAAGGTTAGCCATAGTTACCAAAGACTCAGCAATTTAATACCTGGGTATGTGCCCAAGAAAAATGGAAACATGTCTATACAAAAGTGAGTATTCATAGTCAAAAAATGGAAGGGGCACCTGAGCACGTGCTTTGCATGTCAGTACTTTCTCTGGCTGACTTCTTCTGCATTTTAAAATAAATGTATGCGCATGCCTAGCTCATTTATTGCCTCTTTTATATTCATGACCTTATCTTTTTGCTTTATGGAGTAAACTGTGGCAAAACGACTAAGAAATAAGGCTCAGAGGTAAAACACTTGTTTTGCAGGTATGAAATCTGAGGTTCTATCCCCAGCCCAGCAAATAAAGGAGCAACAGTTTTTATCAATCTCTGAGAGCATGACTCAGTTGGGGAGTTTGCCCCAAGTGGCAGAGCAGATGCCTGGCATTTGCGAGGGGCTGAGTTTGACTCCTGGTATAATCAGATCCGTGAGTACCACCATAATTCGTTCCTAGGTCCTTTGGATGTTATTGGAGAATCCTATTTAAAAATAAACAAAAAGAGGGTTTAAACAAACAAACCAAAAAGGGCTGGGGTAAATGCCTTGCCCAAGGGGGTGGGGTGGACAGGTTCATGGCACTACCTGGCCCCCCTCAAGCACCCCCTCAGGGACCAGCACCCCATGCGCACTGCAGGGTATAGTCCAAAAACAGTAAAAAAGACTGATCTCTTTCAGTAACCAAAAACCTTTCTTTTGGTTACTGGGCCACACCCAGCTGTGCTCGGGGCTGACTCCTGGCTGTGCAATAAGGGATCAACCCCGGTGGTGCTCTGGGGAGCACATTCAGTTTTGGGGATTACACATAGGTCAGTGACGTGCAAGGCAAGTGCCCTCCCAACTGTACCATCTCTCTGGCCCCAGCCAATATTACTTTAAATGACTTTTTAAAATAGATCTTATCTGGGGACACTGCCCTCTGTTGCTAGAGATCACAGACCCTGTCGTGGCTTCCTGCCGAGGTCACTGTGGCTGAGCAGATGGCTCTCTGCCAGTGGGCATGGGTGGAGTTCAGTCTCCGGAATAGCAAGACCCCAAGAAGCATATAAATCCACCTTGAAATTCAGGCAACAAAGGTCTTTGCTGATCTTTGATATAAAAGAGAAAGGGTGCACAAGAACCATGCCGAGAAGTGGTGCCTCTGACAAGCACAGGTGTGAGCATGGCTCATAGAAGGTGCTCTAATACACGAGGATTAGAAGAGCGACACCTGTTGGTCGTGTGTGTATGTGTGTGTGTTTGTGTGTGTGTGAGCCTCCCACCCTCCCCCCCACCCCAAAGCATGGAGGCCTTTAGCAAACATCAGCCCAGGGGGCAAGTGCCTGGCCCTGATGTAGGATTTCCAGTGAGCACCGCAACTGAATTTGAGCATCACAGCCAGGGGTGTGTATGACCCTCAGACATCTCTCAACAATAAAGATGAGAAGTGAAGGTAGAACCTGTTTGGGGGTGTGGGGGCAGCAGGGAGCCTAAAGGGAGCAGCTGGACCACATCTGGGTGGTGCTCAGGTGTGACCCCTACAGTGCTCCAGCAGCACTGTAAGTTGAAACAGAAGATATCTCCTTATAAGGATGGGAAGGGAAAAACGCACTTGGGAGAACAGACGCTTTCAGTTGCTGAATGTGATCAACTCCTCAGCTTTCCAACTATAACAAAGAATCCAGTCACCCCTAAACCATTCCAAGGTCCCGAGCGGTCTTCATCTTTAAGGTAGAAGCTTTTGAACGATGAGAAGCTGCTGCCAGGATTTCAGTACATACCCCAAATTGATAACAATGCCTTAGAGTAAGCTCTCGTGTGGACACTCATCTAAAGACAGGCCATTATGCTATGTGGCTGGGAAAGCGTGAGGGCCTCACTGTGACCACAGCTCCGTCTGCCTTCACAGTGCAGCTCCCCACCTCACTGACAATCTCCACAGTGGGGTCAAGCAATCAGTAGGAACAAGGCTTGGGTTTCCTTTGTTCTCTTTTAGTACTTATGTCTTGGCAAAATACTGATGTTCCACAAACATGCCAGAGTGTCCACTGCTCTGTCTGAGTAAGGCATCGCCTTTCTACTTTGTCAAGTCTTCAGTTGCTACAATCATGGAACTTGTACCGATGAAATGACTAAAAGAATTTTTTAAACAAGTCATCAGTCTAGACCTGTGTAGGTGAATGAAGAAACACTTGAAAGTCAGAAGGAAAAAAAATTCTTGGGGCTGGAGCAATCGTACAGGAGGAACAGCAGGTAGGGCGTTTGCCTTGCACACAGCTGACCTGGGTTTAATTCCTGGCATGACATATGGTTCCCCAGACACCACCAGGAGTAATTCCTGAGAAGAGAGTCAGGAACAACCCCTGCCTGAGCATGGCGATGTGGCCCCAAAACAAAAACAAAAGAAAAAAAGAGATACTGAACATTTAGGATTAGCAAACACTGTAGGATTTCCATAACATACTTCATTCCTGATTTCATCTGTAAGAGATGTGATTATCACCCTTTCAAAAACAATGGCATCTTATTAATATTTTGACAATTTATGGAAAATTTATTAATTTACAGTTGCAAATTATTATGGCATATTGTAGGTGACCTGTTTTTTATTTAACTGACATGTTCACCACTCAATGTCTATTAATATTATAGATGCTTCATTCAAGAAACTGACTGAGTGATAATTACCCGGAACCCAGGAAGAATTAAGGTTTTGTGGGCCCTGAATTTCATCTAGTTTATCAAAATCCTGTTTAACAAAATAAATGAAATGCAAAATTATGAATATAAAAATTGCTGGGATCTTCCCCGAGATCTGGCAAGTAAGGTTTGGAGTTCAGCTTCCTTTAATTCCTTATCAATTCACCTCAGATGGGTCTTTTTGTTTTGTTGGTGCTTAGGTTTGGGTTACACCTGGCATGCCTCAGCCCACTGAGCTCTCTGTGTGGCTCTCACCTTGACCTTTCCTCAGCTATATTTAATGCAGGGAGTAAATTATGATCAACCCAGCCTCTAATCAACCCAGTCATTTGTCAGATAGGTAATAAAATGACCTATCTTTGTTGCATACGTTTAAGTGGTTTGGAACTTTGCACATGAACAGGAACCAAAGTTGGGATTTAACTGGGAATTTAAAGCCTCATTCACAGTTCAGCACGTACCAGTGACAATGCTAACAGGTGCCTTTCTGTTAGTGCTCGCGCCAATAATCAATAATAGAGAAAGCAAAGCCTGCCATGCCCCATGCAGATCTCCTGGCCTCTTTGTTCCTTAGTTTCCTCATTTGAAAAAAAGGGATTGGATCTCAGGACATACTTGTTAGAGTTCACACTGGCCTTATACCAGTGACTTAATAATAACTGTGTGATGTTTTTATGCACAGTTTCAATATATATATTTATCTGCTGTTTCACTTTCATCTTTTGTAAAAAGGCATTCCATGCCAGGACTGAAATGTTCCAAAGATCAGTTCAGTGATCAACTTGCAACCAAGATTCCTATCAAAGAAAAAAATAAAAAATAAATCAAAGCAGCAGCAGTAGAAGAAAGAAGAAAAAAGAAAAAGGAAGGAGAAAAAGAAGAAAGAAGAAGAAGGAAGAAAGAAGACAGATGAAGGAAGAAGAAAAAGGAGGAATAAGAAGGAAGTGGAAGTAGGAAGAAGGAAGAAGAAGAGGAGGAGGAGGAGGAAAAGGAAGAAGATGAAGACAAAAACAAAAAAGAAGAGGAAGAAGGAAAAGGAAGAGGGAAGAGGAAGAAGAAAGAGAGGAGGAGGAAGAGGAAGAGGAAGAAGATGAAGATGAAAAAGAAGGAGGAGGAGGAGGAAGAGAAAGAAGGAAGATAAAGAAGGAAGAAGAGGAAGAGGAAGAGGTGGAAGAAGAGGAGGAGGAAGAGGAGGAAGAAGATGAAGAAGAGAAAGAAGAGGAAAAGGAGGAAGGAGATGAGAAAGAGTAAGGAGACGAGGAAGAGGATGGAGATGAGGAAGAGGAAGAGGCAGAGGAGGAAGAGGAAGAGGCAGAGGAGGAAGAGGAAGAAGAGGAATAGGAAGAGGAGGAGGAAGAAGAGGAAGAAGAAGAGGAGGAAGAAGAGGAAGAGGAAGGGGAGGAAGAAGAAGAGGAAGAGGAGGAGGAAGAGGAAGAGGAAGAAGAAGAAGAAGAGGAAGAGGAGAAAGAGGAGGAAGAGGAAGAGGAGAAAGAGGAAGAAGAAGAAGAGTAATAGAAAGAAGAGGAGAAAGAAGAGGAAAAGGAAGAGGGGGAAGAGGAAGAGGAGGAAGAGGAAGAAGAGGAAGAAGCAGTTGAAGAGGAAGAAGAGGAAGAAGAAAAAGAAGAAATATTCTTTTATTCTTTTGGGGTCACACCGGGCATTACTTTCAATTCACATAAACACAGCATTTTATGCACTAAACATCACTGTGGAAGACCTAAGCTTAAGGTTTATTCTTTGATGTTTATGATGCTGTGGGGGCATTAGACACAAAATAGCAAATGCTTAACAAATACTTAATTAATTTCTCTAAAACAGGGATTCATGACTTCAGCACTACTGCCACATGGGGGCTGGCTAGTCATGGGGGCGCTGTCCAGTGCATTGTAGCTATTCAGCAGTGTATCTGGAGGCCTCTGCTCACTAGGTACCAACAGCATCATTATAGATCTGACAATTAAAATAATAAAAAAAAACCCTCAAAGCACTAACAAGGATCATGTGGGTACAAAATCATCCTGGTTGAGGGCCACGGTTCGATTGTTCACATTGCTCTGACTAGTAATTCTCATAGTAATCCTTACTTACAGGCAAAACGGATTTGCTGTACAGTTTTCGTAGCTATTTATAATGTTCTAATATATTAACATAAATAACAGAGGCTGACATTTAAGTGTTCTAAAAATTCCAAAAATAATGAAGCATATTTTTAACTTACACATACTGCAGATATGGTAGTGCTTCAAATATATGCCTTTAATAAACTGCATTTTATTGAAGGATAAATCTCTAGGAAAATATTGCTCCAATTAACTACAAAATATCTAATTTTAGGAATAAGAAGTAAAGTCAAAATAATATTGAATGAGTAGATTTGAATGTTCCAGAACTCCTAACCTTGCTTTCATTTCTCTCAACCACAAATGTTCAGGAATAAAGTGTATGACTACTTGGTTCTAATATTGGACTTAAACTTTTCTCAGAGCAGAGAACTGATTAGGTGATTTTTATGTTCTCAATGATAGATGGAGTTCAATTTTTTATCTTCATGTAAAATTACTAAATTTAATATAATTATTTGAAAAATTCATATAAATTACTAAATTTAATATTATTCTTTCAAAAATTCATATAAATAATATCATGTTTATATACCTTCCTATTTAACTGTTTTTTAGGCTAAAAAGTTGATCCATTTTCATATAGTATGAGATGAAGTTACTCTTCCAGACAGAACTTTGAACTAATTTAGAATTAAACTTTTATATCGTAATAGAAATTCAAATTTTATTTTACTTTCTGAATTATTTTTGAATATTTTCTGAATATCAATTTTAATTTTAATCAAAATTTATGATAAATAATAAATAAAATATAATAAACAACACATACAAATACACAATATATTTAAAAATTAAATATAAAATAAAATTATATAATTTATATAAAATAAAATTATTTCATTTTATTTTCTAAATTTTTATTTTCTGAATATTTCATGAATTTCACTGCTTTCATTATAAAGTGGTGGAACAAACAAAATCAGAGTGCTGAATTTTTATTTGATTACAGTTGACTGTTTTATATCTATGAATTCTACTTAAGTTCTTTCACATATGACCAAGATGGGTATAACTATCTTCAATCTCATTCCTCTTCTTTCTCTTGCCTCTCTTCTTGCCTTCCTTCCCTTCCTTAGCAGTGCTCAGGGCTCACTCCTGACTGCACTCAGATCACTCTGGGGGGGCTCAGGGGACCCTGCATGGTGCTGGGGATCAAACCTGGGTCACCCATGTGCAGAAGCAAGCCCCTTACCCCTGTCCTATCACTCCAGTCCCAGGCTTTCCTTTTCTGACCCACAATGCACACCGTCATGTATTAACTTTCCAAATAGTTCTCAAACACCAGTCTCACTTGGGAGCTGATTGAAGATGCCTGTTCTCCAATCAACCTACTCCAAATCAGCTGGAGCGGGAACTGTGGTGGGGGGTTAACAGGCCCTCCAAGTGATCTACTGCAGGCCTGAGTGACCCAGCGCAGGTGGGCACGAGGGAGCTCTGCATGCTAGCCCTGGCTTACAACTCCTGGGTCTAGGTGTCTACCCTCTTTTTTGGTATTCTGAGAGCATTGTGGTGTTTTTCCTGTGTTTTACCTTTCTCCTACTCTCTTTTTACAAGATTCTGTCCAAGATGTCTGTCTGACAATAGCCCAACAATTCCTACACTAAAATTCTTAACACCAGAACTCTTCTCGAGATAATCTCACATGTTCTTTATACTACTGCTATAGAATCAATCTGTTTTAGTCAAGTATTTCATATTTAAATGTTCATTTCAGTTATAGATAATTTGGAAATATGCTGACATAGGGTGTTAGAATGTTGCATTGCAAATCATAACGAGAAGACTAAAACTTTTTATAAAATTCTGGGCTAACGGGATTCAAGTAAAGTTCTTTATTTTCTTGTTCTATAATTCAGGATTCTTTTCTTTTCTTTTTTTTTTTTTTTGCTTTTTGGGTCACACCCGGCGATGCACAGGGGTTACTCCTGGCTCATGGACTCAGGAATCAGTCCTGGTGGTGCTCAGGGGATCTTATGGGATGCTGGGAATCGAACCCGGGTCGACTGCGTGCAAGGCAAATGCCCTACCCACTGTGCTATCGCTCCAGCCCCTATTTTCATTTTTAAAATAAATTTTTTATTAAACCAGCTTTAAAAAGCTTTTTATAAAGGCCAGAAATTTAAAAATAATAATATTTTAGATTTTGCAGAGCATATTTTTATGATTTTTTTTCTTTTACAGAAAACCACAAACATCGACTTTAAAGACACAAACATAGTTTGAGCTTGCTCTTCAAGCTGTGCTCTCCCGTGTGTCTCGCTTGCTAGAGTCTATGTTCCTTGGCTTATTCACTTGCACTCTGGAAAATCCGGTGCTCTCTCTCCAACATCGCCCTCCTTTTTCTCCTCCCACATCTTCCTAAGCACATTTCATTCAATAAAAACTAACCTGCTTCACTGTTGCACCTCTTGAAATTCTTTCCTGCAAGGGACAGGCAGTGGACCCAGGATGCCTGTGATGAGGTTGGGACTGCTTTCCCATTCCTGCTGGTGCAGGCTGGCAGATGTACTTTGGGGGAATAATAAGACTAAAGAAGAAATTCCCTAGCCCCAAAATAGCTCAAGGGCTTGATGATCACATCATTTGAAATACAAATCCTGAATTCTTGGGAGAGAAACTGAGGTACCTCCAGGATGCAAAAATCCAAGGCCCCACCCAGAAAAGGCTGGTCCCCTCAGAAAAGAAGTTACACAAGAATCCATGAGATTATAAAGAGAACATCAACAGTGCAAGACATTCCTGTGACAACACCCAGACTAAATTTTAGTATGCAAAACTCCAGGAAAGAACAAGATGGCCACTCAATACCCCTATAGCAAACCACAACACCCAAAAGGAGAGAGAACAACCTTTTGGAAGGATTGAATAAAAGCACCTCCTGAAAGTCCTCAGGGCTTGCTTCTTTCTCTGTTTCTTTGCTGGTTTATTTCCACTCTGGAGAGCCTGTGTTCTCTCTTGAACACATACTTCTTAATTTCTCTCCCTCACATCTTTCTATATAAGTTTTAATAAAAGCTGTCTTGCTTCATACACAAAATTAAAAAAAAAAAAGAACATGGGGCCGGAGTGATAGTACAGCGGGTGGGGCATTTGCCTTGCATGCAGCTGACCCGGGTTTGATCCCAGGCATCTCATATGGTCCCCCCAGCACTGCCAGGAGTAATTACTGAGTTTCCTGAGTGCAGAGCCAGGAGGAACCCCTGAGCATCGCTGAGTGTGATCCAAAAAGCAATAAATAAATAAATAAGTAAAAATTAAAAAATAAAAACATGAACATATTTGCATAGATCTTTGTTTTTATTTAGTAGTGCTCAGGGGCTACTTCAGGGAAATTACTGGGGGGTCAGGGAATGGGGAGCCCAGAACCGTGTCCTGCTGGGAATCCATCTTGGGCCTTCTTTTGCTCAGCATCACACTCACCATTTGTGCAATCTCCCCAGCTGACAAAAACAAATCTTAAGCTAATGGGCTATGTAAAACAGGACCATGCGTTGGATTGGATTCAGGGGACATAAAGGAACTCTACATGGACATAGAGGAGATGGTAAATTAGCACTTACTTTAGGTTTATATGGGTGGCGCAGATATAAATACTTTTCATCTATTAGTAAAGTTTGAAAAAAAAACTTTTGTGAAGCAAGATAGTTTATATTGAAAGAAACTTTCTTAGAAAGATGTGGAGGGTGGGAAAAAAGAAAGAATGTGTTCATGAGATAACACGGGCTTCTCCAGAGCAAAATAAGCAAACAAAGAGTCATGGGGACAAGTAAAAAAGTACATGATTCAGGGAGAACATGGGCTTGAAGAGTAAGCCTAAAGTTTTATATATATATATATATATATATATATATATATATATGTGTGTGTGTGTGTGTGTGTGTGTGTGTGTGTGTGTTTGTGTGTATATATACACGCAAATGTAATTTAGTGCCAGAAATGACATGAGAGGTTTTAATGCTGTAATCACAAAACTATAGAATAGTTTTGCTGGAAGAAATGATAAAGATTAACTTGTACACTCTTTGTTTTATAAACAACAGAGCTAAAAACTCATAGATAAATGATTAACTTACAAATACTCGAGGGATTGCAGGCCTTCAAATGAATCCTTATGTAATTCAGTCAAAGAATTGTCACTGAGGATTCTGAGAAATGGAAAAATTATTTCTGGACCAAAATGCAAAATAATTATGACCATTTACTACATAGGACTAAGTCTTACACATAATAATGGTGCTATCTAAAGATCCCAATTCTTATTTAACTTAGGGATAGTGATCTTTGTTTAGGCTCTTTGCTTTGTCCTCCCATATACCCATCATGCACACGAACACAGCTATTGACTCTTCTCACCAAGTAACCTATATAAAGCATATTCTCTAGGTCACAAAATCTGTCAAATCTAAATTCTGGATGACACCAGAACCACAGGATTGCCACTCCCTCCTCTCTTCCCAAACATTACTCTGGATACCCCATGAAGAATAAAATTAAGTCTGTAAAGGAAACCCTTCGAAACTGAACACCATTAAATTTTTTTTTGTTCTGGGAAGTAAAATGAGCACAAAATGCACATGACAAATACCCAAGAACGATTGAGGCCAGAGCAATAGTACAGAGGGAAGGGCATTTGCTTTGCACATGGCTTACTGGGTCAGACCCAGCACCCCATATGATCCCCCAGGAGTAAACCTTGAGCCCAGAACCAGTGGCTGTGCACCCCCCAACACGAAAGAACAATAAAGCAAAGGTCCCAAGACGTCTTATCACACACCCCTGACTTTAATGAACATTTCTTTGTTATTTGGGGGGGGGGTTCCTTTGGTGCTTTGTTTTGTTTGGGGGCCACACCCAGGTGTGACCCAAAAAAGAAAAATATAAAAAAACAAGAATTAAAATTAAAAAAATTAAAAAGAGAACTAAATCATGATTTTAGTGACAAAGGGAAGGCACCATACAAGGCTATGTCTCAAAGGCTCTGTGGTAGGTATATTCTGTCAGTGCTGTTAACCATACAGTTTTGCCGTCTGATCTATTCTGGACATTCCTGAATAGGTCAATGGGAAGGGAGAAATTAGTCAAGATCATGGCACAGATCTCACACTGATGATATATTTCAAATGGGCAAATGGGCAAATTGAAACTTGACACTTATAGACTACTTTACTAGAAAGCAGAAACTTGACATACCAAGGCTAATATTCCAAGAGTAGCACTCCACATTTAATGGGGTTTAAAGTAGAAGGTAACCAATCTTAGGGGGAAATTTTTACCCTGGGGACTGCCCTTCCTTTCTCTGTCCATCAGTTTTTCTTCCCTGGTTCTTGGAGGGTCAGATCGATTGATCAGGTATGTATGAATGCACATGCATATGATTTTGTTGCCTTTCTGTATGTCTGTCTGTGTTAAGTGTTTAAATATTGAAGTCAGATTGAAATCAGAATTAAAGGTAAGTAATAAGTACTCCAAAAAATTTTTTAAAGTTTGAGTGTTTTTTGGAGCTTATGAAGAGTTGTAAAATTAGAGCACAAAACCAAGGTAAAAATTGTTAAAGACTGGTGTAAAAGATTCATGATTTGAAATATCTAAAGCATAAGAGCTAATAAAATTAATTAAAGAGATGTTTTCCTCATGCTTTGTAAAAATGATACAAGTTTTTATTAGTACATTTTTTTCTCTAAATGTTTATATTATAATTTTTGTTTGTATCTGCATTATATTGAGTTGTTAAAAAGAGAATTGAAATAATTTTACATAAAAATAGGTTCAAAATTTATTGGTTTAGTTCAAAACATAAGTTTTAAGAGAAAACAGGTTTATTATATAAGACCAGATGATATTCCATGCATATTTTATCGGGACATCTATGAAGTTTGAGGAAGAGGAAGTTTCTAATTTGACTTATGCATGCCAGTGATTCTTCTTTCATGCCATTTTTGAAGTTCGTCCAAAAATGGCATGAAATTGTTGTTTTTGTTTAGACTAATTGGTCTTTGTTGACAAATGTCTCTGAACCATGACTGGAACTGAAATATTGCTTAATGTGTGTAAACTCTCTATATGTAAACTCTGTATTGTAAAATGAAAAACAATTTCTGTAGAATAAGGTTAAATTTTCTTAAGATTTTCTTGAGATATTACTGGAAAGATTTGTGAAAATGTTTGTATTATTTATTACTGGTCATCTTAAAAAAAAAAGGGGGAAATGTTGGTGTACAACATCCCATAATCTCAGGCCTGGCTAGGCTTGGATGTAAATATCGTTTTTCTGTTGCTGTTACTTTAAAGGACTATACTAACGGCTATAACTGACTTTGATACTGTTTCCATTGACTAAGCTAATTTGCATATGCTGCCTATGTGGCTGAATATCATTGGTTAAAACACCAACCTAGTTGATAAAATGGGGCTGAACAGGCTGCTCTCCAGCAGGCCACAACACAAAAAACTCTGAAGACTGACTGTTATGTGATCCTCACAGAAAACGCATATTTCTTTCCTGTGCATATCTAAATGCCTCAGACTGTCTAAACAAACCTTACAGCAACGTTATTGCAACATATGGCGCCCAACTGAAGATAAAGGCCTGGTAGGGAAGAAATAGAGAAAGGGGAGAGATAAAGAAAGGGAATAAAGATAGAAGAAAAAGAAAGGGAGAAAGGAGAAATATAGAAAGAAAGAAAGAAAGAAAGAAAGAAAGAAAGAAAGAAAGAAAGAAAGAAAGAAAGAAAGAAAGAAAGAAAGAAAGAAAGAAAGAAAGAAAGAAAGAAAGGAAGGAAGGAAGGAAGAAAAAAGATAGAAAGAAAGAAGAAAAGGAGAAAGGAAATAAAGAAATATAGAGAAAAAAGAAAGGAAGAAAAAAAGAAAGGGATTAAAGTAATATAGATAGAAAGGTAGAAGAAGAAAAAGAGAAAGAAGGGGAACAAAGAAAGGCAGGAAGAAAGAAAGGGAAAAGAAGAAAGGGAGAAAGAAATAAAGAATAAATAAAGGTAGAAAAGGAAAAAAGGGCAATGGGTAATTCTGTAACGTCTCCACAGGATGCCTATGTTGACACTTTGAACTCTCTAACAAAAGCAGCTGGTCTGCCTTTAAAAGAACAGATAACAAGATGCCTCCTTGAGAGGATACAAAAGTATTGTCATTGATTTAAGGCCCAAAATATAGAACAATTCAATTTAGATTTATGGATAAAAGTAGGAGAGGGGCTGGAGCAATAGCACAGTGGGTAGGGCATTTGCTTTGCACACGGCTGAACCTGCTTTGATTCCCAGCATCCCATCTGGTCTCCCGAGCACCGCCAGGAGTAATTCCTGAGTACATGAGCCAGGAGTAACCCCTGCACATTGCCGGGTGTGACCCAAAAAGAAAAAAAAAAAAGTAGGGAGAGAATTGTGTTCTGCACAGAAAAACGATATTTACATCCAAGCCTAGCTAGGCCTGAGATTATGGGATGTTGTACACCAACAACCAGGGAAAACGGGCTAGGAAGACTGGGTCAATGGTTGAACTCAACCACAGATGTGTGTGGGGCAGAGTGTATGCAAGAAAGAGAAGAGGCCAGTATGACAGTAATTGCTGGGAATGATCACGTTGGGCAAGAATTGAGTGTTGAAGGTAGATAAGGGGATATTCTTGATAACCTTTCAGTATCAATATTGCAACCACAATGCCCAAAAGGAGAGAGAAAGAGACAGAGAGACAGAGACAGAGAGAAGAAAAGTGCCTGCCTTAAGGCAGGCATGGTGTGGGGGGTGGGGGTGATGGGAGGGAACCTGGGAACACTAATGTTGGGAAATGCACACTGGTGGAGGGATGGGTGTTGAAACAGTGTACGACTGAAACCTAATCATGAGCAACTACCATGAAACACTACCATGGACAGTACTGTAAAACTGTAAATCATGATGGCTAAAATAAAAAGATATTTTAAGATATGAACAAATTATAGCCTTTTCCCCTCTTGCCAATTGGCATCAAATTCCTATGATTACCATGCTTTCATTAGCTTAAACGTCATTTATTACTTGTATGCAAGTTTTTACTTGTATGCTTCGTGAGTCTGAGCTGGAGAGTCTGGAGCCTTAGGAGAGGTGCCTGGCTGAGTCGAAGAAATAACTACCTCAAGATGCTCAGGAATCTTAAGCACGAAGTCCTCCTGGGTTGCAAAAGATAAAAGTTTTAGTGGTTTCAGACTTGTTACTTTCAGATTTCTTATGATGAGCCTGATACCTCTTTGCAGTCTGAGATAGCACTTGATGACTTTTTGAAATTTTAGGTGTCCATAAATAAAACTTGGATGACAGGGACCCAGTTCCAGATAGAGGGTGGAGCAGATACCCTTGAGTGGTTATGAAAGTAATCATGAAGGTTCTCTTAAGGCTGGGACGATTCTTGCTCCAGAGTAGAAAAGCTTTTCTCTGGGTGGTCTGGTCCTTGAGTCTGCACTTCCTGTAGGATTGAAGATTCCCCACCCTCCATGAGGTCAGTGCTTTCATATGTTGAAAATGTAGTCTTTGTCCTGGCTCAAAACCTGGCTCAAAACCTGATGCCCATCAGGTACAGAGCTCAGCTCCGCATGTCCCATATGCAGGATAGCTTCTTGTTCCCTGAAAGCTCACTTGTCGGTGAGCCTCTAGATGCTTCATGAGGAATGGATTCAGGGATCAGAGACGCCTTTAACTGCACTGTCAGGGAATTCTCCAGACAACCGTGAAAACCTGATGTGCTGCTTCTAAGGTTCTCTTGAACAAGCTCCCTTTTCACCCCAGGGTTCAAATCTTGTCCCTGTACACCAGAATTTATAAACTGTGGGGACTCTGGGTGGGAGAAATGATAACTTATCAGGGCAGGGAATATCCAAGGCAGTGCTTCCTGCCTTGGCCGGTTGCAGTGAATCTACTGACTCGAGCTCTGAAACTACCACGTTGGGGAGAAGGGCTGCAGCTGGGAGTGTCCCCTGATTTTGCGGGGCCTGGGAATGGCCCCACTGCAAGTTTCCTGAATAGGGGTCACCAGCCACGCCAAGATGGGAGGGACAATCTCTGGCCCAGTGGTTCCCTTAGTCCATCGTGGACGAGGTCCAGGTGGTGTTCTCACAGTGGCACTGTTTGGAGGTGCCCTGCAGTCCTTATGGAAGTGGCCTGATCCCCCACAACTAAAACATTTGCCCTGAAAGTAAAGTGAAATTTACCAGCTACACAGGCGGGGTGGGGGGCTGGGGAGGTGAGGGAGGCTGGGGAGGTGGGGGGGCTGGGGAGGTGGGGGAGGCTGGGGAGGTGGGGAGGAGTGGGGGCGGCGGGGGGGAGTGGGGGAGGTATACTTCGATTCTTGGTGGTGGAATATATGCACTGGTAAAAGGATGGGTGTTTGAGTATTGTATAACTGAGACTTAAATCTGAAAGCTTTGAAACTTTCCACATGGTGATTCAATAAAAGAATAAATTAAAAAAATAAATAAAAAATAAAAATTAAAGAGAGAAAAAAAAAAAAACATTTGCCCTGATCTTGCCTCTGTATGGCATAGGCCTCAACAGCATTCATAGGTGCCTGGTGTTTGATAGAACCAACATTCCCACATGCCTTCAAGTACCCCATAATGTCCCCCTCCTCCTTAATGGGGCACAGCACGGCCTGGCAATCCTCACTAGCATTTTCAAAGGCCAATTGTTTGGACAAAAGCTCCTGAGATTCCTTACCCTTCACCTGCTTTTCTATGGCTTCCATCAACCTCCCTGTGGAGTCTGCATAGGGTTCTGAGGCACCCTGAATAATCTTAGTATAGCTCCCCTTCAATTCAGCATCTGCATCAGTCTTCTCCCAGGCCCACAAGGCAGCATAACTGACGTGAATAAAAACAGCACGGGGCAAGGTGACTTGCTTTTTAGGGTCCTGCCATTTCCCTTCATCTATTAACACCTCATAAATCAATTTAATCCCTGACAATTTTCGTCCAGCATGGCCTAGGCTCTGTAGTTTTGCCTTGGCCACATCACTGAACCACATCCTCTACTGCATATACTGAGAAGGGCTTAAGCAAGTCTTAGCAACCACATGAAAAGCTTGAGGTACCCAATGAGCCTTTTTATCCAGCCTGTCAGATACTCCTTACAGTATGGATGTGTAGGTCCATATGAGACACAGGCCTTTATGAAATTACTGAGTGAGTCCATTCTTAACCCTTCCTAAGAAAGAGATTGATTTTCTTCCACCTGGATGGGAAAAAAGAGACGGAGCTCATGGGGCCTGGGTGGGATTGACCGTTTACAGTCGAGAGGTCTCAGCTGTAGACTCCTGTATCCTGAGTGACCTGGAGGCCGCTTGGTTGAAGGGCAGAGGCTCCTGTGAGAAGCCTTCTCTACCATGCCGCTCTCAGACTCAGAATCTGAGCAACTGGTAGCTGGCTCATCATACCCCTCACTTTCCTCTGATTCACTGGAAGTGGAGTCACACCAGAGAGGTGGTGGTCTCTCTGGCTTAATATCAGTAGGGAACGTAACTCATGAAAAAAACTCTCATGGCAGAGAGATATTTGCTCTGAGAACGTGTTTGCACTGGAAACGCCTCGAGCTGCTTTCGAGGCTTGGGTATGGGAGTAGCCAAGCCTTGAGCATCGGGCTCAATGAGAAATGAGAATCATTTCACATGGGCAGGGGGAGTGAGGCAGATACAGGAAGACATAAAGCAAAGGCTTGCTACGTCAATAGGCAGAATGCAGAGATGAGAGGAAAGGTGATTCTTTGTTGTTTTTTTTTTTTTTGCGTCACACCCAGCGATGCTCAGGGGTTACTCCTGGTTGTGCACTCAGGAATTACTCCTGGCAATGCTTGGGGGACCATATGGGATGCCGGGGATCGAACCCGGGTCGGCTGCGTGCAAGGCAAATGCCCTACCCGCTGTGCTATCGCTCCGGCCCCCAAGAGGAAAGGTGATTCTTAGAGTATAGTGAAGGTGCTGTTGATGTTGGGCCCTGGCACAACGGAGCCTCTTCTCTGGACCGAGACCCATTCAGGAGAGGGTATTCACTGTACAGGTACAGAGCTCACATATGTCGAAGATCATGGGTACATTCTGTTCTAGGTGCTCAGGGAAATCTACATGTGCCTTTTCTGAAGTAGATCCTAAAGAAGGCAGGGCTGAAGAGTGAGTCGGGGAAGAATGAGCTGTCCTTGATGTTTCTGGTTGTAGAGATTTGTCCAAAGATACAGACGTGTGTTCACCCAGATCTGTATGCTGATCCTGACGCTGTTCTGATTGCAATCCAGGGGGTTGTTGGAGTGGTACTTGTAGAAACTGTTACCTCAGCTTTCTTTGGGGCCTTTGCAGACTGACCTGGAGTCTCAGGCAGTTCAGTTACATCTCCAAAGGAGATGTAACTGAACTGCCTTCAGTGACAGTAATGTCCTTGTTGATAGGTGGATATGTGACTTTACTCAGGTTTGAATGAGGACTCAGAGACGGTGTGATAGGTGTCTCATTTGAGTTTCGGTAGCACTGGTACATGTCAGGGTTGTTGAGGGTTTAGTCTTCCTGGTGTGTTCTGCAGTTACAGTCAAATATTGATTTGAACCCCCAGACTGGGTAGAGCTGAAGCTTTCGTGGAGATTGAATGATTCTGCACATGCCCTGACAGGCTTTGTCACAGTGTGCTCTGTAGGAGTGGTAGTCTTCTTCAGGGTCATAGAACCTTTGGTCTTCTATTGGTTCCGCCATGATAGTCGTGACCCGGACTGATGATGGATGCTGAGTTGACGGTGAAACTGTTCCTTCCAACTGCTTGGGAGCCTGAGGCAAAAAGTATCAGTTGGTAGCTGCGAGAGCTGGGTGAGGGTCTCCTGCATAGCTAAGAAATTTCCGTTTCCTCAGCAGGTTCCTTGTGAAAGCTGAGTTTGAGTATGTCTGGAACGAGGGCCAGGCTGGTTGGTCTCAGTTTCAGTTTATGCCATTCCATCTCCATTCTCCTCCTGCTTCTTCCTCCCCCATGCTACTTCATTCTCCTTCTCTGGATCTGGATCTGGATCTGGATCTGGCATCTCCAGATCTGGAACTGGGACCCCCAGCCCACTCTTACAGCCTAGTTAAATCCCCAAGCATGAGGGGTTTGGGCTTACACATAGGTGTGGTCACAATCAATAGGGGTAAAGTTTTTTCCCTCAAGGGATGCTGCTTCTAGGACAGATTCTCTTTCAGCAGGATACCCTCCCAAGAGCGGAATCCCATGGGTGTGTTTCTCCTCTCCTTGTCCAACTAACATAAGCATTCATAATATCAATCATTTTGTATGGACACAGGAAGAGATGCATTAAGCTTATAGAATTGTTCTCCTGGGGTCATCTCCATTTCAGACTACAGTGCTCAGGCCAGATTAGTCTTTCCTATCCTTAGCAGGGTCCTAGTCTCGTCATTACTTTTGGATCATGACAGCATTTGTCCATGACCAAGCTCTTAACTTATAGTTAAGCATCAGGCACTTTGGTCTGGCCCATTTGAATGTCAGGGTAGCACATAGCTCACCGCTTGCCCCGGGTTTGTTCCGTTCCTCGTCAGGACCCTGCCTTTGGGGTGCTAGGAACTAAGGGCAACTGAGGCTTAAGTCGTGAAAGCAGATGCCCAGGAATAAATAATATTCAAAGACAATTAAATTCCAAGTTATAAAAGCATATTAACAACTGTCTTTCTTTGTCCATACAAAAAGGACATTGCTTTAAAGTAAACTATTCAAAAGACACAAGAAGTGGAGAAAGGCAATATTAACTTAATGTTAGGGCGCGAATCGAGATCTCCCTATAACAACAAAGAGACTCCAGAGACTGCAAACAGCAAGCAGGGTTTATTGTAAGACTGGCTAGCCAGGTTCCAGCCGCCTATGCGGACACGCAGGTGCAGCAGGTTTGGCAAAAGTCCCCGACCCAGTGTGCAGAAGTTACTTATATAGGCCCATGTGGGCCGTTTCGGCGAAAGCATGAAAGCCCACGCATTCCCTAGCCAATAAGTTCATAATTCAACATGCCTCTCCCCCCAATCCCATTAGGCCCATCTGCTTGTCCAGCCTATAGATTTACAGGTCACAATTGCGTAGGCGCCTGCATTGGTCCGAGGGCTGAGCCTGGCCCAGGAGGCTATCTGTCTGGATTATACCCTTATATGATCATAGCTCAGGAGCCCGCATTCTTCTTGGAGCAAGCATATAGCAGAGGCCTGAGTGGAAAATACACGGTTTTTATTGTCTTTGGCCCCACCCAGGGCAGTCCTGTCCTAACACTTACAATACAAGTTCAGTGTCCTAGAAAGATCTGACCTTACAAATTAACAGAGTTGGTTGGGGGGGAAAGCTGATTAACTGGTTAGGGAAGGGAACATAAAGGAGTGGTTACAGATAGACAAAGGAATGGGAGTGACTCAGGAGCACTTTGATGGGTGCGACCCGATAAACCTAAGCTCCTTGTGGCAAGGGGAACAGGACATACCAATGTTGTCTTAAAATTTTTAGAGATTATTGCCAGATAAACCTAAACTCTTTGTGGCAAGGGAAAAAGGACAAACTAATGATATCCTACAATTACTGACCTCTGTAGTTACAGTACTAGTCAAACCCATAGGTTCAGCAGTGACATAGGGCAAATTTAAGCTTAGAGCTTCATTCTGACTTGGAGATGGAACATTTTTTGTGAATGCAGAAATGCTCAGATGGTTCAGGAGGCTGATCCAGGGCCTCTTGTGGCACTGGAGAAGGTTCAGTCTCATTACTGATTTTTGAAAAGATAGAAACTCCTCCTGACTGTGCATGGGAGAGCACACAAGTTGGCCATGGAACCCCGGCCTCGCACATGCCAGCCCTATGCTCCACCACTGAGCCCTACCCGGCCAAGTCTAAAACCTGAGAGCCACTGGCTTTGCTTCTTTACCAAAAAGAAGATGGGGCTGGAGAGAGGGTGCCGCCGGTAGCCAGTCCAGAAGCTAGCTGGAGGCACTGGGATGGGGGAAGCCCAGCACAGGCTCTGTTGGGAAAGGTCCTAGAGCCACTCCCTCCATGCCCCCACCCATTTTCCTCGGGGAGTTGTGCCAATGACTCTGGCAGGTTTGTTCAAAGGCTGTGCTGTGAATGGGCCCCAGTGACATGCTGTCCCCATCACCAGCGAGGAAGCACAAGTGGGTCTGAGGGTGGAAGCCCAGGAGCCTTAGTGCTGAGGCTCCCTAGTGCCTGGCTCAGGTCCCATCTCTCTGGACCCAGGGAGCTGAGCCCCCCGGGAGCTGCGCCCCTGCTGGGCTGCAGCAGCAGGTGGCAGTCCTGATGGGCATGTGGGAAACTGCGGCAGCAGGGGGAGGTGTGTGTGCTGGGCCCAGCCCTCACATGACTCATTTCCTCCCTGGTCAGCCACTGCGGGTGCCCAGCCAGCTTCCTGGCCTCTGCCCTCCCATGCCAGGCACCAGAAGGCAGGGAGGGCTTGGAAAAGTGAGAAAAGAAACCAGAAAAGGGGCTGGAGTCCATTCTCCCGAGCTCAGTGCCCCAGCCAGTGAGTCACTGGTGACAGGAGAGACAGTCATGGCAGGGAAGGGGCCGGGTCTGGCCATCCGCAGCTCACATCCACATGCAGGGCCTAAATGTCCACGACCCATTGAACAAACAATGTTGGGTGCACTAGAGGCCCCCATGCCAAAGATCAGAGGCAGACCCCTTCCTCAGAACACACGCACAAGTGTGTTCAGGGTGTGAAGTGGCACGATTAAGCTCTGAGTGGACAGGACTGGAGCAATGGTATAGTGGGTACGGCACTTGCCTTGTATCCAACTGACCCAGGTTCAATCCCCAAGACCACACATGATGCCCTGCATCCCACCAGGAGTGATCCCTGAGCTCATAGCCAGGAGTAAGCCCTGAACACCACTGACTGTGGCTTAGAACCATAATAAATTAAGCTTTATAAGTTCATAAAGAAGACCAGAAGCAGTTTAGCAGTATCTTAGGACAAGAGCATAGAGACCAAAAACAGGCTAGTTCTAGTGGACATCCTCGAAACAAAAACTTTGTCAGTTCTTAAGGTGCCAACAGGAAAGTAAAAACACAGCCCAAGACATAAGCAGTTGGGCCAAGCGATAGCATAGCGGGTGGGTGTTTGCCTTTCAGCACCCGACCAGGTTTGATCCCCACCACCCCACATCTTTGAGTAACTCCTGAGCATATCCACATGTGGCTGGGAAGAAAAAATACAAGCTCAGTACAGACGCAACCATCACCATCACAGTGACCTAGTGGCATAGAGTTTCCCACTGGTCACTGGTGGGCCTGGGGACACAGTGTCAGCTGAGCCACAGGAACACAAGCAGGTGTGGAAAACGGCCCCTGTGCACTGCTGACAGGGATGTGAAAGGGTGCAGAGTTCCTCAGAAAGATACTCACAGTTATTGTGGATTCCATGTCTCTTTATGTTGTTTGTATTTTGTTTTGGAGCCGCATTCTCAGTAACTTGCATTGGCTTTTTCCTTTACTGATAGACACCCCCAAATTTGGAGTCTGGGGGAACTTCCATTTGCTCTGTTCAGGAAGGTGGTAATCAACAGGCCCAGTGTGCCATCACTCCAACCGCCTGACCCGCACAGAGCTACCAAAGGATCCCAACCATTGGACGGACTGTATGCGGGAGGGAGGCCGGCCTGGCAGAGTCACTCAGATCCCGGGTGCTGGAGTGGAACTAGCGAGTGTCTGTCTCAGTCCTGGGGGGCTTCTCCTGTGCCCACACACAGAACTGCTGTGTATGAGCTTCTCTCTCTCTCTCTCTCTCTCTCTCTCTCTCTCTCTCTCTCTCTCTCTCTCTCTCTCTCTCTCTCTCTCCCTTTCAGACCTGCTCGTGCCAATCTTCTAGCATCCGTCAACTGTGCCAAAAGAGTCTGTCCAGAGCAGGAGGGATGAGGAAATGGTGAGGAGGGAAGATGAACTAGGACTCCGGGAGATGGGCAGCATCTGAGGATGTGGCGACAGAGGAAGGAGCAGTGGGCAGGAACTGGCAGTGCCTAGGGAGCTTTGACCCACAGGGCCTGGGATTTTCTGGTTCTTTCTTGGAAACAGTGTGGAGCAACCCTGGGTTGGTTGCAGTAAGAGACTCACTTAAGCTAGAGCAGGGAGAGCACGAGGAGCCTTTTTTTACAAATTGTATTTAATTGGGGCTGGAGCGATAGCACAGCCGGTAGGGCGTTTGCCTTGCACGCGGCCGACCCGGGTTCGATCCCCAGCATCCCATATGGTCCCCTGAGCACCGCCAGGAGTAACTCCTGAGCGCAAAGCCAGGAGTAACCCCTGTGCATCGCCGGGTGAGACCCAAAAAGCAAAAAAAAAAAAAAAAAAAAAAAACCAAATTGTATTTAATTTATTCATTTATTTTTTTTGTACGTCACACCCAGCAGTGCTCAGGGGTTACTACTGGCTCTGCACTCAGGAATTACTCCCGGCAGTGCTCTGGGGAATGTATCGGATGCTCAGGATCAAACCTGGGTCGGTCACGTGCAAGGCAAATGCCCTACCCGTTGTACTATCTATCCGACCCCGAAAATGAGCAGTCTTGCAGAGCCCAGCCAAGGGGCTCAGGGGAACCTAGGGAAATAACTGGAAGTAAATCTGCAAACTTGCAAAGTGTTTGCAGGAGGGGCCAGAGCCACCGTGTGTAAGGAGTTTCCTTAGCATGCAGCTGACCCGGGTTTGATCCCCTAGCATCCTTTAAGGTCCCCTGAGGCTGGCAGGAGTAATTCCTGAGTGCAGAGCCAGCCAGGTGGGACCAAAAACCCGAGTCAGGTTGCCTCTGCTTTGCTGGTAACCTGGCTCCACAGCGCCCCCTGCACTCCAGCTTTCTCCACTCCTGATGGGCCCCTCAAGTTCCACCACTAAAGTCTTTTTTTTTAATTAATTAATTTATTTTTAATTCGTGAATCACCATGAGGGCACATTTACAGATTTATACACTTTTGTGCTTATGCTTCCCTCATACAAAGTTCGGGAACCCATCCCTTCACCAGTGCCCATTCTCCACCACCAGTAAACCCAGCATCCCTCCCACCCTCCCCGATCCCATCTCCCCCCACCCCGCCCTGCCACTGTGGCAGGGCATTCCCTTCTGTTCTCTCTCTCTAATTAGCTGTTGTGGTTTGCAATAAAGGTGTTGAGTGGCCACTGTGCTCAGTCTCTAGCCCTCATTCAGCCCGCAACTCCCTTCCCCCACATGGCCTTCGACTACATTATAGTTGGTGATCCCTTCTCTGAGTTGCCCTTTCCCCAGAATGTGAGGCCAGCCTCCAAGCCATGGAGTCAACCTCCTAGTACTTATTTCTACAATTCTTGGGTGTTAGTCTCCCACTCTGTTATTCTATATACCCTAGATGAGTGCAATCTTTGTATGTCTGTCTCTCTCTTTCTGACTCATTTCACTCAGCATGAAACTTTTCATGCCCATCCAGTTAAATACAAAATTCATGACCTCCTTTTTTGGGACAGCTGCATAGTATTCCATTGTATAGATGTACCAAAGTTTCCTCAACCAGTCATCCGTTCTAGGGCATTCGGGTTTTTTCCAGATTCTGGCTATTGTAAATAGTGCTGCGATGAACATACATGTGCAGATGTTGTTTCGATTATACTTTTTTGCCTCTCTGGGATATATTCCCAGCAGTGGTATTTCTGGGTCAAATGGGAGCTCAACCTCTAATTTTTTGAGAGTCGTCCATATTGTTTTCCAGAAGGGCCGAACCAGTCGGCATTCCCACCAGCAGTGTAGAAGGGTCCCTTTCTCCCCACATCCTCTCCAACAGCGGTTGCTTTTGTTCTTTTGGATGTGTGCTAGTCTCTGTGGTGTGAGGTGGTATCTCGTGGTTGTTTTGATCTGCATCTCTCTGATGATTAGTGATGTAGAGCACTTTTTCATGTGCCTTTTGGCCATTCGTATTTCTTCCTTGGTAAAGTTTCTGTTCATTTCTTTGCCCCACTTTTTGATGGGGTTGGATGTTTTCTTCTTGCAGAGTTCAACCAATGCTTTATATACCATTGATATCAACCCCTTATCTGATGGGTATTGTGTAAATATCCTTTCCCATTCTGTGGATAGTCTTTGGATTCTGGTCACTGTATCTTTTGTGGTGCAGAAGCTTTTACACCATGACCAAGTGTGATTCATCCCAGGGATGCAGGGATGGTTTAACATCCGGAAATCAATCAACATAATCCATCATATCAACAAAAGTAAAGATAAAAACCATATGATCATATCATAGATGCAGAGAAAGCATTCGACAAGATTCAACATCCGTTCATGATGAAAACTCTCACCAAAATGGGTTTTGGAGGAACTTTCCTCAAGATAGTCGAAGCCATCTACCACAAGCCTACGGCAAGCATTATTCACAATGGAGAAAAACTAAGGGCCTTTCCTCTAAGATTAGGCACAAGACAAGGATGCCCACTCTCACCACTTCTCTTCAATATAGTACTGGAAGTACTTGCGATAGCTGTTAGACAAGAAAAAGAGATCAAGGGCATCCAGATAGGAAAGGAAGAAATCAAACTCTCACTATTTGCAGATGATATGATACTATATCTAGAGGAGCCCAAAGCCTCTACTAAGAAACTCTTAGAAACAATAGACTTATACAGTAAAGTTGCAGGCTACAAAATCAATACGCAAAAATCCATGGCTTTCCTATATACAAACCATGAGGCAGAGGAAAGGGACACGAAAAAAGCAATCCCATTCACAATCGTGCCCCAGAAAATCAAGTACCTCAGAATCAGCTTAACCAAGGATGTAAAAGACCTCTACAAAGAAAACTATAAAACGCTACTCCATGAAATAAAAGAAGACATGAGAAAATGGAAACATATACCTTGCTCATGGATAGGGAGAATCAATATTGTCAAAATGACAATACTCCCCAAAGCATTATACAGATTCAACGCGATCCCTATAAGTATACCCATGACATTCTTCAAAGAAATGGATCAAGCAATCCTAAAATTTATATGGAAAAACAAACGCCCACGGATAGCTAAAACAATTCTTGGGAAAAAGATGATGGGAGGCATCACCCTCCCCAACCTCAAACTCTACTACAAAGCAGTAACAATTAAAACAGCATGGTACTGGAACAAAGGCAGAGCCGTAGACCAATGGAACAGGGTGGAATATCCCTACACACAACCCCAAATGTATGATCATCTAATCTTTGATAAGGGAGCAAGAGATGTGAAGTGGAACAAGGAAAGTCTCTTCAACAAATGGTGCTGGAACAACTGGACAAACACATGCAAAAAAATGGGCTTAGACCATGACCTGACACCATGCACAAAAGTCAGATCAAAATGGATTAAAGACCTCAACATTTGACCACAAACCATAAGGTACAATGAAGACAAGGTCAGCAAAACCCTCCACGATATTGAAGATAAAGGTATCTTCAAAGGTGAAACAGAACTAAGCAATCTAGTAAAAACAGAGATCAACAAATGGGACTACATTAATCCACCACTAAAGTCTTAAGCAGCCATGAGGATGGCTTTGGTCAAGCAAAGTCCGCTGGATCAACTCTTGGTTCCATCATTGGAGCCATGGGAGCATTTACATCAAGCAATCGTGTCTAGGTCGCAGCTAGCCGCAACATTTTCAGTGGAAAAAGAAATGTCCCATTCCCCAGAGAGGTAGATACCCTCAAACAGTCAGCTCAGCCATGGCGGGTGTTCCCATGGTTACTGAACTTCACTGCCCTTCACGGTGAACAGATAAATTAATTGTAGAACCGCTTCCTCTCCGGGTGACTGTGCGGTGTTGGGCAAACTCAGGTACCTCAGGGGTACTTATGACTGACTCTTTCGAGAGAGAGAGAGTCTGTGGGGCAAGGGTGGGGGCAACATTTTTCTTTAGTAACTCTCAGCCCAAGCAAACAGGGCCCATTCCTGTCATGGGAGAAAACTGTTTAAAATGTGGAAGCCCCCTAATGGGGGTAGAGCAAAGGCCACAGATGAGGGCAATTGACAGGAACCATCAGAAGGGCCACAAGAGGCCGGAGCAGAGATCCACAAAGGAGACCCAAGGAGAGGCCACGGGGGCTCACAGAGCACTGGGTCAGGATGGATGTAGCCAGAACCAGTGTTTTGTCTCTACAGGCTGATGTGGAAGCTGTGCTGTGAGGGCCGACCACTCTCTTCCTGGGTGACAGAGTGTCCCCTGGAATGAGGCGGGGGAAGCCGGCCTGCTGTGGAGTTTTCCAGAACTACTCTCGCTCCTCACTTGGGGATTCTCCATTTCTTCTGTCCTTTGCTTTCATTCTCTGTCACTTTTTTCCCTTCCCCTTCACAAGCCAAATGGAGCCAGAGCCCCAGGACTACAGGGTTTCCAAGGGCTGTCTCCTCATTCCCATGCAAGTCCGGGCCCCTAGCTCCTGACTGTCATTCATAAAACCAAGGCGACCCCAATGAAATGTCTATATTTGGGGGTTCATTAAAGTATTCCTTGTACGAAGAAAGCGTTCACATTTTCCTGATCGAATTTGAGTGTCAAGGGCAATCGGATCGCTCAGGGTACTAAAAGGAAGATAAAACTTGTCCACGAATGTTCATCGTGAAGTGGAGACCTGTGTGAACAGTTTCACAGGGTATTGGGAGGGGCAGTGAACTCTGTAATTACTGGTTTAAAACAATATCAGGCTCCAGGTAACATAACCAAAGCCAATCGTTTTTTATGGAGAGAGAAAGCTTGGGTGCAGCTTAATGATCTGGTTTTGATTGAGGCATGGAAAATAGTCGTGGGTGGAGGAAGTGTGTCTGAATGCCAAAGATTTCAGCCTGCTCTGGAAGAATGAACTAGAATTCAGATCATCTTTACAAAGTCCTAGACAGGGCTGGAGCAATAGCACAGCAAATAGGGTGTTTGCCTTTCATGGGGCCGACCAAGGTTTGATTCCCAGCATCCCATATGGTCCACTGAGTGCCGCCAGGACTAATTCCTGAGTGCATGAGCCAGGAGTAATTCTTGTGCATCACCAGGTGTGACACAAAAAAAGCAAAAGAAAGCAAAAAAGTGCTGGATGGAATCTATATCTCTGTTTTGTTTGGGGCAGGGCTATTTGGCACCACACCCAAGTGTCTGGGGCTATTCCTGAATGTCTTGCTCAGGAGTGACCCCTTGGAGTGCTGGGGATACACTCCTAGTCATCAGCCAAAAACAGGAACATTAATGATTAGGGATGATCCTTTCTAAAAAGATGAGGGTTGGGGTCTCCCAACATGTTCCTTTGTATTTTACATACTATTCCACGATCAGAGTTGGGTTGGTCACATGTGAGGCAAGCACTTTACCCTCTGTCCTATGTATCTTACCCAGGATCTAATTTTTTTTTGTTTTTGCACCACACCCGGCGATGTTCAGGGGTTGCTCTTGACTGTGCACTCAGGAATCACTCCTGCCAGTGCTCAGCAGACCATATGGGATGCCGGGGAATGAACCAGGCCAGTCACATGCAAGGCAAGCACCCTACCACTGTGGATTTCATTTTTTTAAGAGGTGCCAATATGGAATAAAACCTGATTAAGGATAATACAGGGCAATTTACAGAAAAGGGACAGATGGAGGCATGTCCTACATGTAGCAGCCATCAGTCCTGATAAAACTGGGGTGTGCCTTGAATCACTCATGTTCCTACTTTTGAGTTTTAACTACAGCAGATATAAAATGAGAAATGATGATGTGGTAGTTTCCAGACGTGTAGGTTTCCAGAACAGAAAAAAAACAAGAATAAAATGAAGACCATGATTAAAGATTTTCCATTTATAAAGCAACTTTAAGACTGAAGGGAATAAATTATTTTTAAAATTCTTCTTTATAAAACAATTATTAGCATTGTAGAGAAGTCACACTTGACTAATGCAATCAGTTTTTGTCTTAGAAAAGAAGAACATTGGTTATATTACCCTTTATGTTTTTTGGGAGGGGCCAAACCTGACAATGCTCAGGGGTTTCTCCTTGCTCTGCACTCAGGAATTACTCCTGGTTGTCCTCAGGGGACCATATGGGATGCCTAGGGATTGAACCTGATCAGCTGCATGCATGGCAAATAAATACTCTCCCTGCTGTACTATTGCTCTGACCCCTGATTATATTATCCTTTTTTCAAGTGTAAAAAACTAAACAAGCTGAAGTGTGTGTGCACTCATGGGCTCTCAGGGCGGCTCTGTCTCACCGCCCGCATTCAGTCCTCTGGAATCGCTGTGTTTGGGCTGGATCGGGACGGCTGTTGGCCAAGGACAGGCGAAGGAAGAAGGAGGACCAAGCTGGTTGCTGATTCGTTACCGTTTATTCAATCTTCCATCTTTCTCATCTCCCGCACTCCTAGCTCTGTCCTCTCTCTGGATCTACTGCAGCCTCTCATCTCCTCTTTTTCTCTCTCCCCCTTGCCCCTAGGCTACACACATCCAGGCAGCAAAGTCAACATAGGAAAGCCCTTCCTGAGGGCTCTCAGGTTCAAAGCCAATACTACCTAAGGGCATTCCAAAGCCCTTCCCCACTGTCAGCAGGCAAAATACCTCTTAAGGTGTTTTTCTCCTTTCCTTCCTCCAAGAACTTATTCACGTCTTAATACTAGTTATTTTTGTATGGACATAGCAAGAGACACATTGAGGCTTGCAAGGCAGCTCTCCTGGCAACATTTTGCCACAGACTCAGACTACAGCACTCAGGCCAGATTAATCACTCCTAACCCTAGCAGGGTCCAAATCTAGTTATCACTGTTTGGATCATGACAGCATTTGTCCATGACCAAGCTCTTCACTTATAGTTAAGCATTAGGCACTTTGGCCAGGCCCATCCTGATGCCAGGGTAGCACACAACTCACCACTTGCCCTGGATCCGTCCTGTCTCTCGTAGCGACCCTGCTTTTGGGGGTGCTAGGAAGTAAGGGCAGCTGAGGCTTAGGTTGAGAGAACAGATGCCCAGGAGGAAAATATCATGTAGAGTCAAATGACTCCCAGGTTACAAAAGCATAGCATTTGCTAAGTCTTCCTGGGTCCATACAAAAGGACATGGCTCTGAATAAATTATGCAAAGGACTCAAGAAGAGAAAAACAATATTTACAAGTCAACAGAACACAAAGAAAGAAGTTACAAATAAACACAGAGGAATGGGAGCACTGTGACGGGAGTAACCCAAAAAACCTAAACTACCTGAGGCTATGTTATCCTACATATCCCCCTTTTTCTTTTACAAAAACACAAAAATTTGAATAAGGAACAATTCCAAATCACAACATAATTCCAAATCACAATACAGTCTTATTAGTTGTACTAAGATTTCAGTTCAACCCTGTGCCCAGAGCAGTGCTTGTAGTAAAGCGTCCAATTGTCCTGCACTGTCCAGGGGTGATAAGAGTCACCAATGATAAGTCATGTAGTCCCATTTTGAAGAAATGAAGTGTCTGGATCAAAATTGAAGAGTTTTTCCTGTAATAGCATCAGTAGTGGTTGTAGCAACGAGTCTCAGGGGAGCAGCTATTAGGAATCTGATAAATTTCAGGAATCAGTTGGGGAGCACTGGAACAGGAGCATCACAACTCCTGGCAGGAGAACTTCAGCAGGGGAATGCAGCCATTGATTGGTCAGGTTCCTCAGTAGTCCTAGAGGTGCAACCTAGCTTATGTTGTTAGGTCGAGCAGACCTCTACCCGGGGAGGCGTGGAAGAACGAGACCGAGACAACTCTTTCTGCAAACACACGGGGTTTATTTAAGCCAACATGTTGGGACCCTTCAGCGTGCTGAGAGCCAGCAGGGCTGAGGGTCCTGAACTCAAAAAGCAGAAAGTTTCTGTACCGATTTGGAAAAAAAAGGGGGGGGGGATCACACCTATTGGATCAAAGGGAATCACACATATGTCACTTAATTTGCTAATCTCAACATTTGTTAACTGTTAACTGTTTCCACTCAAATGTTTGCTTACAGTTCCTAGAGCAGTTTGTTGGCCCATTTGGTGACAAGGGGTAGGTCTCTTTCAAAGCAGTGAAGCAGTTACAAAGCCGAATTCAGCTTTAGCAGAAGCGAGTTTTTAACCCTTAACCTGCCCTCCTCTTCAATCCCCACTTCTTGTTGTGAATATCTCTAATCTTAGAGATTGTGAAGGGGGTCGTCTCCCATTGTCTGGACATGCCACTAGTCGATGTCATTCTGATTCTAAGAGGGGAGGCAGCTTTTTTATTTCATCCTCCTTCACAGCAGTTGGTGTGTTCAGGACCACAGTGTGAAGACCTCTCCACTGAGGTTCTCGGGTGGCAGTTTTTATCACCTGATTCAAACCAGATGTCTCAATGCATACGGATGAGGAGTTCACTCTGGCAGTATGCTCCAAGCCCCCATGGAGCTGGGCCTTGATACCTGTAAAGGCTAGTAATAACTGGAAAAGAGAGAGATCATACATTCTGGCCTACACTTCCTTTTCAAGACTAAGGTGGAACAGTGGCAGTTGACCCCCCCAAAAAAATTTAAAAGGGAAGAGAGTTCCTCCATTAATGGGGTTCACACTCACATCAGGGCAGTTGGGATTTTCAAGGTGGGAGGGGCTTCCTTAATCTAGCTACCTACTTCGTATTCCCCTAGAGATTCCACTACCTTTAATCCTTAAAGAGAAAATGGTCGAAGTTCCGTCTTCTGGAGCTGCTTCCTGCTGACACAGGGACGCTGACCCTGCCTGCACAAGGGGTGAAATCTCAGACTACCTTAGTTTTTAGTGAACCCCAGGCAATGAATTTGAAAAATCACATCAGTTAGGCTAAGGAATGCTACTTTGATATGACCAAACCTTGGAGGCAGAAGAACAAATGACAAATGTTTAAGTACAAGAACCAATTATCAATGGCATAGAAGGCATGCCGCGGACCACCTAGTGGAGACCACCGACCACTGGGAACCAGGGTTGAAGGAATCAGGAGAAGTCAGGAATCGGCAGGGAAATGACAGACAGCCACACTATAAGCTGGTGAACTGCTGCAACTTTATTCTGCAAAGCTGTGCTTATATATTGTTTCTCCAAGGAAATAGCAATAAGCAGGGGATTACAACATCAGGTTACACCATTAGACCACTGCTTTGATGATTACAATACACCATTAGAACACTACTTTGATGATTATAATTCAGCAGAAAAATTATTAACGAAGTACAATACAGTATGAGCTAATTCCGCATATCGCTTTTGTGACCTCTTGTGATTTTCCTGTAAAGCTAGGGTAAAGCTAAGGTTCTTTGAAATGTCTGTTTCTCGCCAATGATCACATCCGTGTTAGTTTAGCATTGAGTGTTTAAAGCCCTTTCTCCCGTCAGAAATTTGTTATAATATATTGCAAAAGGTTTAAATAATAAACACCAGGGTTTTCTTCATCTAGCTAATCTAGCCATAAATGGGAGCTCTGAAAACAACCGTCGTTTCCCTTCATAGTTTACCCATCTATTCCCAATGTTGTCGTTAGTTCCTGTAAAAAAGGGGGGTGGATCTAGGTAATCTTTTACTGCAGGGGGGAGCAACGTGGCGGCAAAGTCCGCCATTGCTCTCCCACAAAATATTGTTGTGAATCTTAGCCAACTCTTCTTTCTGGAAATGTTTTTGTCTCACTATGCTGTGATTTCTACAACAACTTTGTTTTTACTTTCATTTCGTCTGTTGCTTTAATTTCCAAGAACAGCTCTTTTTATCCTCAACCTTGTTTAGAAAAAACCCAATGAGGCGTCTCCAGCATTCTACTATGCTTCTGAGACAGGTGCTTGAACAAAAGGAAAAAGGGGGGCTTTAGATATTAAGTCATCTAATTCTGGCCGGCCTGTGGTGTTGGCAACATCCTGACCAGGAAACGCTCATACTGTTCCAATACGAATGCACAGATAAGAAATGCACAGAAGAAAGGCACAGATAGTTAAGCTAAGGCAAAACCAAGGTTGTCTTGAGCTCCAGCAGTTTCTGGTGTCATCAGGTCACGTGATGACCACAGATTGTAGGGGAACTGCCTGAGGCCCCGCTCCGGGGAGCTCCCACCTCAACCTCTCATCTGCAGACCTCCAGCGTAGCAGCATTTTGCTACAGCTACACAGGTGTCACAGCTGTGGGCGTAGCAGAGGCACAGTTCTGAGTTACTTACTTCTTACTGCCCTGTTCATCCCTTCAATATTTTACTTTCTTAGTCTAGGGGTCTGTAATTTTCAGCGTCCCTTTGGAAACCTCACTCCAATACCTATTCTTCCTCTTCTGCAGGGTGTTCTGGCTTAGAGGAGCTATTCTGTAATGGGCTATTAATCCCATGATAAAACAAGAATTGAGAGCTGTTATGTACTAACTAAGAATGAATACTTAGAACCGGTTTAGATCTCCACCCTCAGTTCTTTAATCAATTTACAGGTTGGGGGAAGCAAATGATACTTTAAGCTGAAGTTCCCCCACTTTGGTAAAGCCCTGGCCCCTGCTTTTCTGGCCAGGCTGGTGACAGCATGCACAACATTGAGTATCTTCATAGACTAGACAGCTTACTTACTAAATTACCCAATTATTTAATCACCTTTGTATAACTAGAATCTGATTCTCACAAAAGAGGCAAATTACAGAAGTATGGTTTTCTCTCCACCTTCATTTTAAAATTTGCCCGATGGCTTAACAAATCTGACTTGTTCTTTTGCATAAACACAGCAAGATTGGAGAACTCTCCATTTGGGATACCCCATTGTTTACTGAGAAGTCCTGGGGGTTGGCTAAAGACAGGAGGCATACCGATAATGGCATTAATCTTATGTGGCACGTCAGAGTTACCCAGGCCTGGCCAAAAGTGTCCCACGATGAACTGGATGGCCTCAAGCCTTCAGGTTGAACTGGAGGTGGCCTTGGGCCTCATTTTCCATAGAGCCATCCTGGCAGAAAGGAGGCCATCCCCTCCCTTCTTCAGGGCTGGGAGAGATCCTGGTTTCCAGGGTTTTTCTTGATGCTAAGAGTAGGCCAGGCTGTGTCAGTCACATAGATTTCCGGATTCCTCATTCTCCATAGCAGTGATGATTTCCATTCTTTCCTTAAGCAGGCCTGCCTCTAGGGTCTCCCTGAGGTTTTTAGGTACTTGAAACAGTACCTGTTAAATACATGCTCCTGTCATTTAGACCAATCCCTTCACTGTTTCCCTGGAAGAGGGTTTTGGGGTCCCATAACTGATTTTCCTGTCTGCATGAGAGGTAGACCCTATTACAGAGAGGAAAGACTTTTATCTGGATTTATGCAAACCAACACAAACCAACAACCATGAAGCATCAAAAACATACTAAAGGTACAAAAGAAGAGAAAAGCAAACATTTCACTTTACTCACAGTGAGATGCAACACACCCATTTGTTGTGGGTCCTAGTCAGAGAAGCTAATATCTGTAGAGGAAAAGTGTACAATTTAACATCATATTTAACCCATTCAATCCCATGTTGAGAACCTTGACTTCCCATTGAGAGCACTGTACTGGGAGTCCAGTGTACAGTTAAACATGTCTAATTCATTTAATCCCAATAGAAAAACCCTTGATTTTCCACAACTTTTGAAGAATTCCATTATCTAAGAGCACTGTAACAGGAGTCCAGACAATCCATCCAATATCTTTTCCATAGATCCTACCAAAAAACGTACTAGATGGGGCTGGAGAGATAGCACAGTGGGTAGGGCGTTTGCCTTGCATGCGGCCGACCCGGGTTCAAATCCCAGCATCCCATATGGTCCCCTGAGCATGGCCAGGGGTAATTCCTGAGTGCAGAGCCAGGAGTAACCCCTGTGCATCGCCAGGTGTGACCCAAAAAGCAAAAAAAAAAAAAAAAAAAAAAGTACTAGAACAATTCGGCATGTGATTTAAAGAGTTCCTTAAAAACAACATTCTTTCCTTCAAACACAACTTCAAACCTTCTACACATTCCTTTATATTCATTCTGTCCTGTAACTTTCCTTCAACCCATTTCAAAATCAACTTCACTTTAACAGGATTCCCTTCCTTTTTCTGACTGATGATATCTGCATCCATTATCTTTCTGACTTAAGACATACATCTATATTCCTTATAGTCATCCCACAAGTTTAAACTCTTATTTTACTGAACTTAGTACAACATAATCTTCCAAGTTTGGACACAAATTTCCAATCATCTCATTTAACATGACAAAACTACTTGCAGTGCCATTTCAAAAGCATTAGGTCAGTTCTATAGGTATTCAAAAAGCTTTAAAGGTGCTCACAAGTAAAGTGCTTACAACATATATTAACCTGGAGACATCTTTAGAATTCTGATTTCTACGAAAACACTTTATAAGGATTAAAACACTACACTTGTGTACAAAGTTCTCTGAGGTTCAGGATAAGGTTGGTACCGTAAATCCCAAACTAAGTCCTCAAGCCAATTCAGCCTGTCCTTCCCCATAGGAGTCCTGTGTTGCTGACTCTCCCTCAGATTTCCTTGTGACTTCCAGCTGAGATCTGTTTGAGGTTGATGTTCGGAGGGTTGTGGAGTCTCAGGTGGTTTGGGGTCTGTATCAGGAGGATGAAGTTTACTCCAGAGAGCCATAGCAGGACCCAGAGTACATTAGTAGGTGTTATCTGTTAAAATATAAGCATAGACTTTTCCTCCTACAAGGAGGTTTCACACTGTTTCTTTTTTGTGCGTTTGTCAGATTTTAATGCAAATATAAGAATCAATTGTTTCCCAAGCCCTTTCTCATTTACAAAGTTGCAGGAACCAGATACCTGGAAGAGTTAAGAAACTAGATTAGCAGGTCTTATCTGCTGGGCAAAAGTGTGATTAGAATACACGGTTGAGGTTAGGGAGGGTCTGCATATCCAGTCTGACTGAGGCAGAGCTTGCTGAGCTGGGAATGCAGGAGGATGGGTAGATCCAGGGAAACTCTTTAAAAACTCTCAAGCTGACATCTGAGATTAACTCCTTATAGCCCTGAGCTAAGTAGCTTTAAAAATTTTTGTTACCAGAAGTCTCGGAGATCAAATAAAACACGGGTACAGTAAGTTTTTCAACCAATTTTGCAACTCTAGAAAATAATATTTTAAACTGAAGCATTACTCTTTGAACCTGTTTTCATAGATCACAATTGTTTCAACTCACAAGATTCTCTAGGTCAAATAATTCTAATCCAGTGCAGATACAAATATATACATTGGTATAATAGCATAAGACCTTTGGACCACCAGTTTTTGTGAAACACGGTAAAATCTTCTTTGGCTTAAGTTCAGTAGTTCTCGTACCTTAGTTCAAATCATGAGTTTTCTAACTTTAAACAATTCCACCATACAGACATGCTTTCAAATACAGAAAGAGCCTCCCCGCCCCCCTTTTTTAACCAACCTTTGATATTAGCATAGGAAAAAAAACACTTGGATGTTTGTGGAGACATAAAAAAACTTTGTTTATTTTGATGGTTCCTGTACCTCTGCTGCTTTAAAAACAGCTAAATTCCTCATTAAAATTGGCTGAGGCTTGGAAGATAAAGCCTTGCATCCTCTGAACTGTTATTTCACTTTAGTTTTAGGCACTACTTCCGAAGCTCTTCCTAGATAGTACAGATTATGAATTTCAGAAGAGTTACAACTGTTAATAACCATTAATGTTCTTCCAATAAGAAACCTAGATTGAGAATTTCAATTTCTTTGTAGGCGCCACATGCTGATTAGAAATATTTGTTTGAACCTGATCTAAAAAGTTCCAAAGATACATAGATGTTTTAAATTGCTGGGCTACATATCACTCTGACCTCCCTTGATTTTGTTTGCCCAGGTCTAAGAATTACTGACTTCAAACTAGCTCTAACACTCAAGTGTTCCACAGACAGACAGACAGACAATAAACATCACACATATATGTGCACAAATATATACTTGATTGATCTATCTGACCCTTCAAGAATGGCAGGGATAAAACTGATAGACGGAGAAAGGAAGGAACAGTCCCCAGGGCAAAGTGAGCCCTGTCGACCGATTGGGAACATTGCTCCCTGTTTCTCTGCCTGACCAGCCAGTTTCCTGCTTGTTAAAAACAGGTCAAGAAAGCATTTTTGTTGATACACGCTGGCAAAACAAATTATGACAAAGTTGTTGAAACCTAAGGTTGTCAGATGTTACAATTTTAAGGTCAAGACTACTTTTGAGGCAGGGAGCTAGTCTCTTCTTATCAACCATGGGGATAGACTGCCTTCCTTTATAGGGAGAGAGAGATTATGACCCCTAGCCCGAACCTCAGACCAATGGGCTAGGGTCAGGGACAGGGGAGTTGATGTGTTCTGTCCCATCTTGAAGTACAGGAAGGTACTTGCGATCACCAAACCTAGAAGAAAGCAGGACGCAAGCGCTTGTCCCTTAGGGGACTTCAGAAGGAGAGAGAAAGAGTAATAAGATCAGTAAGGCGGGAAAGATCCTCCGAGAATGAAGGATAAAGATTGGAGGAGGAAAAAGGCCAATATCGAAGAGTTGGCATCCACCCGCCTGCCCCATCGGGGATGTCTGGGCCAAAAGGGCGTAAGGGGAGAAGAACAACCTCTGCCTCATTTCGATTGTCAGGGGGTCGGGCGGCCCGCCCACGGGTCCCGTAAGTTGGTCCTGATGGGGAAACAGAAGAATTGGGAGGCGGTGCAGAGGCAGAGAAAGGGGGGTCTGTTGGAATGGGAATCAGCGGGGGCAGAGATTGAGGTCCAGGTACCGGAGGATATGGAGGCTGCTCCTCAAAGAGGAGGAGGTCCTGAGACTCCGGCAGAGGGGGTTTTAGTTGAGGATACAGAGGTTGCTCTGGAGGCTGTGGAGCGGTCAATGTCAGAATCGGGGTAGAAGCAGAAGCAGGTATGGGAGTCAATATGCCAGAGGGGGGTAAGAACGGTTTAATCCAAGAAGGAGGGTTTTCACAGAGATCCTGCCAGACCAGGATATAGGGTTCCTGGTCTGGATGCCCCTCTGGGCGAGGTTTATAAATGACTCCTTTCACCTGCAAAATAAGGGGGAGGTGAAAAGACCCCTCAGGGGGCCAGTTAACCTTAAAAGAAGGCCATTCGGCAGAACAAAGAGTTTGCCATTTACTTCTCTTAACTATGAGAGAGAGATTCTGAGCCCTTGAGCGGACTTCAGCCAGTGAGAGAGAGTCAGAGACAGCAGGGTGGAGGATGACTGTCCCATCCTCAGGAGATCTCTGTGGAGAAGGAGTCCAAAGGTGATCCAACCTAAAACAAAACCAAACGTAAGCACTTGTCACCTAGGGGACTTCAGAAGGAGAGAGAGATAGCAAAGCGGCCGATGTAAGTGGCCGATGTCCAGAGTTCCTGGGATAGACCAGACGTAGATCCTCCGGATCTACCAGATAGGAGGCAGCCAGGCGTCCCTAGGCCTCCTCATCAACCCTTGGGGCATCCCCGAGGGCTGCAGCCAGTGTCACCTGGACACGTCTGTCAGACACAAAGCTACTTCAGATATCCCAGGAAAGGTATACCACAGACAGAATTGTGCACATAAAGTAACGGTACCGAAAGAAAAATAGGTGCCAGAACTTACCCCAAAGAGAAGCTCGGGACTGTCCTGTCCGGCATCCCTCAGGCAGAGTCAGATCTCGGTGGGACCTCCAAATGTTAGGGTCGAGCAGACCACTACCCAGGGGAGGCTCGGAGGAACGAGACCAAGACAACTCTTTCTGCAAACACACGGGGTTTATTCAAGCCAACATACTGGGGCTCAACAGCATACCCAGAAGGAGGTAGAGGCTGGGAGCCCCGAAATCAAAAAGCAGGCAGTTTTTGTACCATTTTGGAAAAAAAAGGGAATCACACATATTGGAACAAAGGGGATCACACATATCGGAACAAAGGGAATTCACACATAGGTCACTTAATTTGCTAATCTCAACATTTGTTAACTGTTTCCGTGCAAATGTTTGCTTACAGTTCCTAGAGCAGTTTGTTGGCCCATTTGGTGACCATTTCCTGCCCAGCGGTAGGGCGCGAAAACACCTTTCAAAGCAGCCAAGCAGTTACAAAGGCAAATTCAGCAGCTAGCAGAAGTGAGTTAGTAATTTTTAACCCTTAACCTTCCCTCATCTTTATATGGATGTTGCTCTGAACCTCCCACTACATCCAAAGATTCACTCCCGTTGGAATAAGACATATCCATACTGGAATCTAAGTCATCATCCTGCATCTGCTGTGGCAGACGATGAGGTCTCTTAGATTTTCTGAGAGTTCTAATAATTTTAGCAGCATGGTGACGGCCAACTAGACCCTCCCTCCGGTTTTCAGCAGAAATAATGAAGTTTAGTAGTTTTGGAGAAGGCATTTCAGATGTCTGATCTTCAGGTTGATCTAGATCACCTACAGATGGACTTGTACTTGTCCCTCTAGGAGACAAAGCTAGAAGTGGACTCTGATCCTGAGTCCATCATATCACTGGATCAAATGGGAGCCTCTGATGTGTTTCCGGTTTGTCATTCAAACCCTGGTATAGAAGGACAAATCAATGGGACGCAGAGGGCAACCGTTTACCTGAATCTTCATCCAGGATGTTAATGAAACTGTAAAACTTCTGCGGCGGTAACAATATCGGCGAACAGTCTAGGTGAACTGTTGATCCAAAAACATGGACTTGGCCTGAGGTTGAAGGGCATGAGGTGATTCAGGTGCAGGAGCACTGGAAGGTGAAATCCAGGGCTTGGAAATGGAGGGGTCGGGGATCAGCGGGACGGGGTGCAGAATCTGCTTCAGGATTGGAGCTCCCAGCAGCCACATTGGTCGCCACATTAAAATATACAACACATAAAGTCGTTCATACAGGATAAGAATCAGGTCCTCTTCCCACACCCTCTGCCCACTCCCAGCCTCCCCTCCGCACCCCTGCCAGGAAACAGGACTGGGACTGCCAACTACTCTGGGCCAAGCCACATGGGGGGGTGGGGAGGGGAAGGAACAGTGTGTCCCCGGGTGGGCACGCTGGCGAATTCAACAGTACTAGTCCAGTTGTGGCAGTCTTGGTGTGTCCTCCTCACTACTGAAATCCAAGACACATTCTTCCTCCCCAGGCCATTTCTTTTCCAAGAAAGCTAGCTGACCTGCAAAAGGAGCACTACTTCGGGTGGATGGGGGTTCCCAAATGTTCTCATTTCCTTTAAACTCTAAGTATTGAGACCCTCCGCACCTAAAGACTGTGATCCTGAGGTTTCCTAACCCATTTTGGCACCAGAGCGGATTCTTTTTTTTTTTTCCGCTTTTTGGGTCACACCCAGCGATGCTCAGAGGTTACTCCTGGCTTTGCACTCAGGAATTACTCCTGGCGGTGCTTGGGGGACCATATGGGATGCCGGGGATCGAACCCGGGTCGGGCGAATGCAAGGCAAACACCTTACCCGCTGTGAAGAGCGGATTCTTGCAGCCATGCATTTTGACTGTGAACTGAGCTACAACCTCGTGCAGCCCGGGGAGGGATTTTCCCTCTCCGCCCTGTTTTTCTGAGCGAAAATGGTGGCAGCGGCAGCACCCACGTGGTGAGAGCCACCCTCTAAGACCCCTCAACCTGGAGGTAGGACTTTTTTTAGTGACGTAGCCTGTAGGTTGTCCTGGGGGGGGGGGGGGATTACCGGCACGCCTTCAGTCCAGAGATGATCTGGAGCCTCGGCACGAGAAGCAGACCCTCCGAGCCTAAAGACTGTGATCCTGAGGTCTCCTAACCCATTTTGGCACCAGAGCGGATTCTTGCAGCCATGCATTTTGACTGTGAACTGAGCTAAAATATTAGAAACCCAAAACTACATGGCCGCGTTAGCTGTGCGGTTTTGAGTGAAGACTCAGAGTCTTCACTTTCAGCAATGAAGAGAAATTATTAGATGATGCCTATTCTGCAGGCCTGATTGTAGGGGAAATTTTCCAAACAATAATAGTGAGTTATGTATGGAAATATAGAATGTACTCAAAGTATATAGAGAATAAAGGGAATAACATTAGCTAGTTAGGTGGGGGTGGGGTGGGAGGGGGTGTATTGGGGTTCTTGGTGGTGGAACATGTTCACTGGAGAAGGGATGGGGGTTTAATTAGTATTTGACTGTGACTTAAAAAAAAAAGAAAAGAAAAAAAATAAAGTCTAAGTATCTCTGATTATTTATCACTCTCCTAGAGAGGGGATAGCATAGAACTACTGACCCAAAATTTTCTGAAGGAGGGCTCTGGGGCCATAAACAGTTTATTCTGGGAGACCGACCTTAAACTGAATGAACAGTCATATACACTCCTTTACACCGGCCTGGGGCAAATCCCCCTTTCTTGCATGGAGCTCAACATTAATTTATAGAGAAAAACTAGCAAGCCCCTTTCTAGAAGGCTGCCTGCCTTTCTAGCACTCCTGGAGAGACCACTGAAGACCTTAACGTCTGAATGTAACAAGACTCTCTTGCAATATTGTGACTAGCACCCATTTAACTTTCTTCACAGTCCTTCTTCTCATGGATTTCAGTTCTCATTATCTCACACTTCTAGAATATACATTCCATGAGAAGGGGCTTCCTCCCAGGGTCTAGTTGAATAGAGAGCTTTGAATGGAGTTGGTTCCAAGAGAGTCCTCATTTAGGAATGGATGTTAGTTTTCTGAATTCTATGGCATTAGTACTAAATGTTTTCTCACGTTTCATAGTAAGGTAGACGGTTTTTGTTTGTTTGGGGGCTACACCTGGAGGTGTTTGAGGTTGCTCCTGGCAGTGCTCTGGAGGCCATGCAGTGGCAGGTATCAAACCCAGGTCTCCCTCACACACAGTCCATGCTTCAGCCTGACGAACTGTGTCTCAGACTCCTAAGCTAATCTTCTTAAGACCCAATTTTGGGCGTTTGAGGTTTTCTTGATGGGTTTGATTTAAACTATCTTAAAAATTATTTTTCAAACCTAGGCCAATAGTTCAAAAGATTGAGCACATGCTTTGCATGAGAAAGGTTTGAATTTGCTCCCTACCATCACCTGGTCCCTTGAGCAATACAACAAGTGATTATTACAAAGAGCCAGGCTGGGTAATTCCTGAGCACTGCCAAGTGTGAGCCACGCTACCTTCCCCACAAAGAAAAATTATTTTGCAAAGAAAAAAATATTTCAACAAGAGAAACACAACCACCTTTTCTCTCCTTTTCTTTCCCTAACTTTGGAAACAAATTTTCTGGCTATGAACAAAGTTAATTAAATTTATCCATCTCCAAATTTGCTACCAATGATATGTAACACATTTCGTTCTGCCCCCTCCACCCCTCCATCACTAGAACACACACATTTAAATAGTGCACTCATATGTTCTCCTGGAAATTAGCAAATTAATTCCTAATTTGCAACACAGTGCAATTGTTTAACAGAAAGGTTCTTTCGTAAAATATTTCATGTAAGATATGCATGAGATGCTGAGCTCTAAGTACTTGAAAAAAAAAACGTAACTTTTCAAATGCTCTAACATAATCACATTTAAGGCCCCAAATCACTAGGACTCTTTTTAAGGGGAGTTCAAAAAGTTATTTGTCTGACAGAACTCAGAGGGCACTCAGAACTCTCCAAATTTCAAATAAGGGTTTAGAACCAACGGTCAGGACTTCAGAAAAACTCCAGAAATTCCCTCAAATACAGTTTTAGAGTTTCATAGTTTCCTGCGGATGATAGAATTGACTACACATGCTAAAATCTTCCAAAATCTGCTCATTATTTTGAATTACAGCCATCCAGTGTACGTCATCCTTACATTTTTCTCTTCACATACTTTGAATTAAATCACGGAGTCCTTCGGTTCTGGCATCAGTGAGTTCCTCAAAAGGCCTATATTCCACAGCTACGTTACCACTTTCTGAAATAAAGTTAACAAGGACCAATTCAAAATTATTGTCTAAAATGTTCTTTCTATGAAAGTAGTACACAATGATACTGGGCGTGTACTTCCTTTATACATCCAATAATTTTATTTATTTTTTGCTTTTTCAGTCACCCGGAGATGAAAAGGGGTTATTCTGTAACTCCGGAATTACTGCAGGTGATGCTTCGAGGACCATAACGGGATGCTGGAAATCGAACCTGGGTAAAATCGTGGAGTTTATTTTCTATGCATCCTTTGCTGCTATCTGTCTAATAAAGTCACAAGTTCTCTTTCATACAGATGGGTCAGTATAAAAGATCCATAATTTTCTCTGGGAATCTTCACCTGTTTCCTGAGAACAAATGTGAAGCGGCAAGGGTGTGGCCTCCCAGCTGAACTACTGGGCCCTGGTCTAAGCTCACAAGGGCCCATGCAGGGTTCTCTCCATGTGGGGCTGGCTTCCCTTGTTTGATCAACACACTGGACTAGTGCAGCAATACTCGTCCAACTGGGATGGACGGGCCAGTGCTAGGGCTGTTACGATGTGGTGAATGAAATTTGAGGAACCGGGACTTAAAAATGAGTCCCTGTGCATGCAAGGCATGCAACCCATGACCACAGAGCTATCTCCCCAACCCAGGACTAGCTGTCTTTCAAGTGTTCACTGGTAGATTATTAGACAATGTGGTTCCTTTGTCTTTTGTACCCTACATGGCAATGCTTAGCGGTTACTTCTGACTCTGCACTCAGGAATCACTCCTGGTGGCGCTTGGGGGACTATATGGGCTGTCGGGGGTCAAACGTGGGTTGGCCATGTCACAAGACAAGCCCCATCCCCACTGTACTATCGCTCTAGTCTCCGGAGAGTGTGTGGTTCTAAACCTGATTCATGTCACAGAATGAGAATTTTATGAACTGTTAATTTAATATGGGCTGAGGGGAAAATAAAGGCTCAGTGAGCAAAGTGTCTTGCCTTTGGAAACTATTTTGGCACAGATGAGCCTCAGCACGGAGTCTGTGGTCAGATGAGCATTAGCTTCCCCCCAGGGCTGATATGCGTTGACAGAACACACCCACAGGAAGTGTCCAGCACTGTGTCTGTCTCATCTCCTCGACTCACACCCAGAAACACGGGCTCCATCATTTCCAGGCAATGAATCCCAGCACTGGGGAGGGGCTAATGGGGGAAAGGCAGGGACCACTCAGAGTCACTAGCTGAGACGTTGTTTGGGGCCCTTCTGCCCTGTCCATAGCTTGCACCACTCACTGGGTTTGCATGTGAGGGAACCACGATGCTCAGTCCGGCTCCATCCTCCCGAGGCTCTGGCTGGCTTCTCCCCTGGCGGGCTGCACTGGTCAGCGGTGGCAAGTCCAGGAACCACCGTCTGGAGATGCACAGGAGAAGGCTGGAGCAGGCAGGGCTGACCTGATGTGGAGGGACACAGTCATGTGCTGGAGTGCAGACAGGGCGGCACAGGGCTTGCTGCCTCCTGGTTTAGTTGGCAGGTTGGCACAGAGTCCTCCTGGGCTTTGCTGAATTCTGACAACACCCTAGGAAGTTTTAAACAGAAAAATACCCTGTGTGACAATTTGGACTGCCCACTAGGATGCCCACCGCGGAAATCGTAAGTAGGGAGATATGCTGCTTTGTGATCTGAGCACAGAGCAAACATCTCTCTTACCCTCCCCATGGGGACAGACCTCCTCCCCCGCAGTCCCTCTGCTCCCCCAGCACAGAGGGCAGCACGTATGAGAGCTGAGAACCTCAGGCAAAGGAAGCTGACAGAGCAGAGACAAAGGATGAGATGGGAAGGGGAAGTAAGTACCTTTGAACTCCTAAGCAGCCTAACTGTGGGCCTGCAGTTAGATCAGCCATTGATCAGAAGCCCAGGCCCCAAGACTCCTTCCTGGGACTTGGAATTTGGTCACGTGGGGACCCATTTTGTTCTCAGAGCAGTGAGGTACTGCTGGTCCACCTCTGTGCTGTGGGGACAGAGTGTGTTCATTCCCTGAAGTCTCTGAGCCCATGGACTCAAGGCTTGTCCTGTAGCCACAAGTACACACATCGGGGAGGAGAAAGACGGTCACTTTCTCCCCAACTGCCTCTATCACCCAGGATCCAGGGTTACTGGGTTCTTGTCTCTTTTTCGGATAAGAATTTCAGGAGTAGACAAACAGCGAAGTAAACAGATTTTATTTAGAGGTTTCTGAGGGAAGGAGGAAGGGATAAGTGGGAGAGCGAATAGTAAGAATAACACGCTCATGAGAAAACATGGGCTTCTTCAAGGGTGGAGAGAGCTCTACACACATCCTAGCTCTAGACACGAAAGCGTGAAAGTACACATCTCATGAGGGGAGATGCGTGCGACAAATGTGCTCGGGCACCACATGTTCTCGGCCATGTGGGCACAAGCAGCACATGGACTCAGGCAGCATATGCGTGCGCTTTCTTTGTTCAAGTGTCTTTTATAGTGTTTTTTCAACCTGCCCTCACATGGGGTTTCGTTTCAGGTAAAAGTCTGTTGCTAAGGACGTTACCAGGGAGGTTGGGAGTGGTGATGGTCTTCTTTAGGCTGGATCCCATTTTAAGCAGGTTAAGGGAGAGGTTGAGGGAATTCGAGGAACTTCATGGGGAGGGGCCCAACCTCCTCAGGGTCTGCTGAAGGTCTTATCAGGTCTGTTTTCTGTATCCACAGGGTGGGTCACTCTCAGGATTCTCCTTTCTGAAGACTTTGATAATCTAAATTTCATTGCCAAGGGCCTTTCCCTATCTACCTGCCTATATCACTTCTTCCAACAACAAACTTTGCTGTGCTTCCACGACTACAGAACACAATTCGTCAGGTGGCACCGCCTCTGCTTGGCTGAGAGTCAATCTATTGACTGGGCCAGTTCCACGTGGCCCAGTACAGGACTGGCTTCAGGCCCCAGAGAGCTGGCCAGCAGAGATGGCTGAGAAGTCTCTCAGGAGCACAAATTGCTGTTTACTCCTGGACAAAGTCTTTTGAAGGCAGAAAAGTCAGCCCATGCGTTTCTTCTTTCCATGTAAGCCTCTTCTAAACCATTCTTCTCTTTTTGTTCTTCTTTGATCTCAGCAGGGTAGGTGGGGAAGAGTGAAATGGAAATTGGAGAAGTGAAATTGGAAGTGTATAGAAAAGGCAAAAAAATATAAAGGGGACTTTTTTGGGCTGCTGCATGAGTATGATCCCAGAGGCCAACTGAACTACTTTGGACACTAGCAGCTTGCAGAGAGGCCTCTGAACTGTGAGCTGAGCCGCTGCCCCATGTGGCGCCAGGGGGGAGGATTTCTCTCTCTCAACCCTTCCTTTCTGGGCACAGCATGGTGATCACTGCTTTCTGAACACAAAATGGAGGTACCAGCCCGCCTGCTGTGGGACTCTCGGGAGTTCCCAGGGGGCGGGGAGTACTGGCCCGCCCTCCGCCGAGATTTAAGCACACCGGCCACACGTGTCTGGCCTTTCGGCTGCTGCATGAGTATGATCCCAGAGGCCAACTGAACTACTTTGGACACGAGCAGCTCGCAGAGAGGCCTCTGGACTGTGAACTGAGCCGCTGCCCCATGCGGCACCAGCGGGGAAGGGTTTATCTCTCCAGGCTTTTCCATCTTATGAGCACCACAAAAGGGAAGCAAAAGCTTGCAGGGATGCAATTTCTGGCAGAATTTTCCCTGGACTTTATACAGAGATCCAATACCTAATATCTCTTAATTGTCAGCAATGTGAAACGGTTCCTTTTTAGCAGGTCTGACTTTGGGGGGAAACTCCAAACAATAATAGTGAGTTTTTTGTTGAAATATTGAAGGTAATCAAAGTAGCAGCCATGTCTCTAGACTGTGAACTAAACTACTGTGAACTAAACAAAACTTTCCTCTCCTCACGCGGGTGAGGAGAGGAAATATCCTTCTTTCTCGGTTCTTTTCCATTTTTTGGGAAAACGTGGCGTGGCGTCAGTCATATTATGAGGTCCATTAAGCAGGCACAAACTTGGTGGCGTGGGAAGGGGAAAAAAGGAAAAAAAAATTACGTACTTGGAATAGCAGGCTGATACCTGCACATGTTACGCCGAGATTCCACCCGGGTGGCCACACTTTTGTGCGGCTGCGTTGCTGCAGATCAACCAGAATCTGGAGGCCAACTAGACTAATTTTGGTTCCAGAAACTGCTTGCAGCCATGTCTCTAGACTGTGAACTAAGCCATAGCCCCACGCCGGCCAAGGATGGGAAATATCCTTTTTTCTTGTCAGGCGGCGTGGTGTCAGCCATAATATGAGGACTATTTATTAAGCAGGCATGAACTTGGTGGCATGGGAAGGAGGGAAAAAAAATTCTATGTACTTGAAACAGCAGGACTTCATATCTCTCCTGTCTCAGCAATGGAAAACTAATTATCAAATGCTTCATTGGAGGTAGGGCTGTCTTTCTTGGGGGAAAACTCCAACAATAGGGAGTTTTGTGTTGAAATATGGAATGTAATCAGGGTAAAGAGAAAATTAAGTGAAATTTATCAATTACGCAGGCCGGGGTGGGGGTTGGGGGGCAGGGGTTGGGAGGTATACTAGAGTCTTTGGTGGTGGAATATGGGCACGGGTGAAGGGATGGGTATTTGAGTATTGTATAACTGAGACATAAGCCTGAGAACTTTGTAACTTTACACATGGTGATTCAATAAAATAAATTAAAAAAAAGAGTTCAACTCTCTGTATTTCTTTTTTGTGTGTGTGCTTTTGGGGTCACACCCAGCGATGCACAGGGGTTACAGGGGTTGCTCCTGGCTCTGTGCTCAGGAATTACTTCTGGCAGTGCTCAGGAGACCATATAGGATGCTGGAAATCAAACCCGGGTCGGCCACGTGCAAGGCAAATGCCCTACCTGCTGTGCTATCGCTTCAGCTCCTCCCTATATTTCTGACAGCTAGTTCCCTTGGTAAAATTCAGAATCTCAGTCACATCATTACCTTAGCAGTATATGCATGACCTGAAAACTTAAGAGGAATGGAAGAAAGGGATGGAAGTGGGGAAGGGAGGTGACATTAATGGTCACAAATGAGTGCCAGACTCTGGGCAAGGTCTGGTCCTCCAGATGAGAGCTCAGCCACAGAATGCAGTTTGTAACCAATTTTATACACAACAATTCTCAAATGCCCTTTTCTTCATAGGACAGGTTAGCTACTTTATTCTATGTTTTTTTTTTGTATTTTATAGGCACATACAAGTCATACTGTCTTATGAAAGTTTTGCTTAGAGCCTGAGAAATTCTGTTTTTTTAAGCAGAGGTTGCCACTCAATCCTTCTAAGGATGGATGGGCTCTTGGATTCTTAGACTATCCCCACCTCTGAGCCTATCTTGAACTTTAACCCTTTTATCTACAAAGCACTCAGGTGCTCCTAAGTATCTTTCCACATAGTAAGTTTACTGACATTAGCTTGATAACTTCCAAAATGTGCTTTTTAGGGGCCTAGGAAAATAGATCAATAGGGGGCTTGAGCGATAGCACAGTGGGTAGGGCGTTTGCCTTGCACGAAGCCAACCCAGGTTCCTGAGTGCAGATCCAGGAGTAACCCCTGTGCATTGCCATGTGTGATAAAAAGAAAAAAAGCAAAAAAAAAAATAGATCAGTAGGTTGCACCACATGCTTTTCATGTGGGCAGTGTGGGTTCAACCCTCTGAAACAGGTCCCCAAGCACTGCTGAGAGTATCCCTTGGGCACGACTGAGTATAGAGCAAGCACGCATGCACACGCGCTTATGCACAACACACACACACACACACACACACACACACACACACACACACCCCACCCAAAAATGTGTTTTCACATCAGGATAGTATGAATCTGATTCTCTATTAGAAATTGGGCACATCAGATCACTTTGCTTCTTACACAAGGATAGTGTTATTGTTAAAATCAACTTTTAGCAAGTCCTTTTGCAATTTCTCTCTTCACAAAATTGGGCATAACAATCATTTACAAATCACCTTTCATAAGATGAAAAACAAACCTGGGGGTTTGGGGTGGAGTGGCAGTTAGTAGAGTCAGGCTTGAGGGGATGTACAGACTGTGGTGTCTCGGCACTTCGGCGGTGGTCCAGGTGAAGTTCACTTTGTGCATGGAAACCAATAGCATCGGTACTATTGTAACCATGCTACTCCAACTACAATGATTTTATTTAGAGAAAAACTAAATCAAATAATCAAAATCAGAATAAAATACTAATAACATATTTTATTAGTTGAGGAATAGCAAAACTAGAAGTGTTAAATGTGCCTAATGCCTAGGTCGTGTGATCCCAGTCTGGGACTCTCTTCCAGTCCATGCTTCTTCCTCACTTCCCTTAACTCCCCCTCTAAACTTCACTCCACCAAAAGCACTTTTAATTGTTCAATAAAGGTTGGTTGGAGAGATAGTCTAGCATCTAGCGCACTTGCCTTGCATACGGCAGACCTGGGTTGGACCCCTTGCATACCAGATGATCCTCAATTACTACCAGGAGATATCCCTGATCACAGAGATAGATGCAACCCCTGAAAATATGTAGATTTGGCCCCATCAACCCTCAAAAAGAAACCCAACTTCACAAATGCTATATTTGACCTTCAAGCAGTCAGAAACTTTGTATGGTTCCCTAAATAGAATTGGAAATTGGAGGTAGTCAATGAAGGCAAAATAGACATCTAATAAGAGTTATTTTCCCCAATTTTGGGAGCTCCAATGTTATTTCAGGGGCCAGAGAGATAGTACAGTAGGTACGGGACTTGCCTTGCACACAGATGACCTGGGTTCCATCGCCAGCATCCCATTTGGTTTCCCAAGCACCACCAGGAATAATTTCCTGAGCACAGAACCAAAAGTAACCCCTGAGCATCACCAAGTGTTGCCCCCAAACAAAACAAAATTATTTTCCAGATTTTCTCAACATTGCACATTGACATATACTCTGGCAAGTCCATTAACCTAGACGCAGGTACCAAGGCGCCGCCTGCCACCACTTGTCCCCCTGGCACAACAGACCGGCAAGCCTCCACAGGGCACCCCCACACCACAGAACCCCAGTCACGACAGTCCATCAGGTCTTCACAGCACCTCTCAGCACGACAGTCCATCAAGGCTCCACAGGTCCCCTTACACAACAGTCCTTCAGATCCCAGGAGATGCTGGCATTACAGGAGACTGAAGAGGAACCATAGGAGTCATCGCAGGACGGCATGGTGACAGAGGCCCCATGTGAATGCAGTGAACGCCTCCGCCTAACACAACTTGGAAATTTTATTTTCTGAAGAGCCTCTCAGCATTTCCAAAAAAAATTTTATTTTCTCATATTAAAATGCATACATGAATAAGTACAGCGATGGGCTTGGGAATTAAAGCCAAAAAAAAAAAGGGGGTCAACGTTCATCTAACCAATAAAGGCCATTGGCAGGAAATGCAGAACTGGAGCTGGCATCCCTCCCTGAGGTGGAGATGAGGTCCGTGAGGACTGAATGGCATGGGAAGATGGGAGCCTCTCCTCGTGCCCCCAGAATAATCAGATCCTGAAGTTCCTGAAGAGCTGGAAATCAATCCCTCAAAAGCTGCAAAAACTATCATCCTCAAGCAGGGATGGGTATTTAAGTAAATCACAACCAAACCTGTTGTTCTCTTCACGGACTCCCCAAGTGCCACAGCAGTTAATGACAGCAGACTCAACTCCTTCCCCTATTTATGGCCACTCTCTTGGGGCTTTTGAAATGGTGAGAACTTATTTTTTTTGTTTGTTTATTTTTGCTTTGGGGGTCACTCCCAGTGATGCTCAGGGGTTCCTCCTGGCTCTGCACTCAGGAATTACTTGTGGCGGTGCTTGGGGGACCATACAGGATGCTGGGAATTGAACGCAGGACACCTTATGCAAGGCAAATGCCCTGCCCACTGTCTATCACTCAAGCCCTCCAATAATTTTGTTTTTAAAGCATAAAATAAGAGCATTTTCCTTTTCAATGCAGACATTAAGTATGGTTATTTTTGTTTCTCTGTTTTGGGTCCAGTCTCAATGGTGCTCAGGAATTATACCCACTTTGTACTTGGAGTAACTCCTGGCAATGCCGTCCTGAGCTGGAACTGAAACTGCTTCCTGCATGCCAAGAATGTGCTCAGTCTGTTGAGCTAATTCTTCAATCCACTGTTGCTTTTATTTCTTTATAATTTGGGTGTGGGGATCATATTCTCTGATACTCAGGGGCTTTTGCTGGCTTTGTGCACCCTAGTGGTGCTAGAGGGGACCATATGCCGTGCCAGGGACATGCAAGGCAGGTGCCTTGGCTGCGGTACCATCTTCTTAAGCCCCCATTGATTCTTTTTTTCTTTTTGGGTCACACCCGGCCATGCACAGGAGTTACTCCTGGCTCTGCACTCAGGAATTACTCCTGGGTGCTCAGGGGACCATATGGGATGCTGGGATTCAAACCCAGGTTGGCTGCGTGCAAGGCACACGCCCTACCTGCTGCACCCCCCCTACCTCCAGCACTCCCCATTGGTTCTTAAATGTTATTTTAGTTGATAGAAATTCTAACAGATGACCAAAGAGTCACTTTTACTAAAAGACTTGCCCAGACTGGAAGGCTGAAATCAACCCAGGACCTACTCATGTAAGTAAATAAGGTCTCGGACAACTTAAAATTTCTGTCTCTAAGACTGCAGGGCTATAGAGCAAGGAGAGCAATTCTGTTTGTGGATTCTCTACTGATACTTCAGTTTCCTTCAGGCACAGCCAGTAATATTCATAGCACTATAAAATTCTATTAGAGGGAAAATTTAGAAATCTTAAATAGTATGCCCACTGTTTGTTTTTGTTTAGCAGTGACACTGGGCACGTTTTTGTGTGAAGATCAAGGCTCTGACTGGGAAATGGAACACTTTCTTCAGAATGCAGAAATGGCTGAGTGACAGATTCCTCACGTGGCTCAGGAGGCTGAGCCTGCACCTTCTGCTGGAATGAAGGTTCTTCCTCATTACAAAACTCAGTAGATATGGAAAATGTCACACCCATTGGTTTAGCAGTGAAATTGAGCCAAGTTAAGCTTAGAGCTTCATTCTGACTTGGAGATGGAACATTTTCATCAGAATGCAGAAATTGTTGAGAGACAGATTCCTCAGATGGCTCAGGAGGCTCGGCCTGGGCTCCTGCAGGACTGAAGAAAGTTCAACCTCATAATTGATGTATGTATCACAGTATCACTGTCATCCTGTTGTTCTTCAATCTACTTGAGCAGGCACCCGCACACCTGGCTTCCTCTGCCAGTCCCTTCATGTGAGAGGCTCGTCCCAATGTGTGGAGAGTGGCCTTGAGCATGGCTGTGGCTGGGTTCCAGAGATCTTCAGCTGTCAAGGCTCTGCTTGGGGTGGGGAGGCAAAGGCAACCGGTCCCCTCCCAGGGGCCCCGGTGAAGACAGCCAGGCATGGGGGCAAGAGACTCTGCATCGCTCTCTTCTGGGAACTTGGTCTTATAGTCTCGGGATGTTGGCCGTTGTTGGGATTACACAGCACTGGGGGCAGTTTTTGGGTGTGGCTGCCAAGCTACTGGAAAATGGGGGAGAAGGCCCAGTACCAATCCGAGCAGGCCTGGAGATCTCAGCACTGGGTCCCGCACAGCTGGCGTCCACTGCCAGTCCTTTCATGCATGAGGCTCATCCGATCTGACCTCTGTAGTTAATGGTTATTGTCACAGTGAGATGAGGCAAATTTAAGCTTGGAACTACATTCTGACTTGGAGATGGAATATTTCCTTCAGGATGCAGAAGTGCTTGAGGGACTGATTCCTCAGATGGCTCAGAAAGCTGATCCAGGGCCTCCTGTGGTACTGGAGAGGGTTCAACCTCATGACTGACTTCTGAAAATATAACAAATGTCACACTCAAAGCTTTAGCAGTGATATGGGGCAGGTGTAAGTGTGGAGCTTCATTCTGACTTGGAGATGGAACATTTTCCTCAGGATGCAGAAATGGTTGAGCTTCCAACTCCTAGAGGATTCAGGGATTCCTGCGGACTGAAGATTCAGTCACCTCAAGGATCTCTGGAGCTTGAGCCACTGCCTCCTGCTGTATGGCAGAGTCACCCTCAGGGCTCTCTAGAAACTGAAACTGGGCTTCTGCTTGGGTTAGAGATTGTTCATTCTCTTCAAGGCTCTCTGCAGTGTGAGTTAAATTTAGGGTTTATGGCTGGGTAGATGTTTCATTGGTGACCTTGGAGTTCTGGTAATCTGCAGTTAGGCAGATTACCAGATTTGATGGTGACAGAAGATAGATTTGAAAGGTGGGCTCTTTCTGGACTGGAGACAGTTCATTTTCCTGATGATGCAGTCAAGTTCCAGACCTGACTCTGAAGGCTGAGCTTCCAACTGGAGATCCCCTTTCCTCAGGAGCCAATATAGGCTGAACCAGGGTTTCTGGCAGAACTGAGGCAGTATCACCCTCTTCAGGGGTACTGGACAGCCAATCTGATTCTTGAACTACAGAAGGTTTTGATTCCTCGGAAGACACTGAAATGCAGCTGTGGAAGCAGCCAGAGGATCTCTGTTTCAGTCCAGTGACACTGGAGTCCAAGGTCACAAAGTTCTGCTTGACTTGGTTCTGTGGGGCTTCACTCGTGTGACATGCTGGGTCCAGGCTCAAGGGTCCAGAAAGTGGCCTGGATTGTGGCGGTGCCCAGTAGTAAAGGTACAGGACCCAGAGGGCAATCGATCGGACCCAGAAGGCAACTCTTTACTTGAATCCTCATCCCTCATCAAGGGTCGAACTAATGTCTTAGAGAACATCTTAAATGGAACAAAGGCAGGTAGCAGTCTAGGAAAACAGGTAATCAAAGTCCCTTGGCTTAGCCGGAGTTGAAAGGCAAGGGGCAAATCAGGTGGAAGATCAGGGGAATGTGAAAGCCTGGGCTGGGAGACCCTAGGGTAAGTGGGAAGGCAGCCAGACTGGGTGCAGCACCCACTCGGGGGGCTGAGCTCCCTGTACCAGCAGCCACATTGGTCGCCACGGAGGACATATAGGGACCAGAGTTGCAGCAAAGATGTGACATGCTGAGGCTCTGAGGTGCAGCGATTCAGGCCAGTGGGGCACAGCCCCCCTGAGGGTAGAGAGCAGTGATAGCAGCACAGTTATGGCAGCACCATTATTGCAGCTCGCGCACCCCTCCCCCACAGCACTTTTATGCTGCCTTTAAGCTGCCTTTATTGGGTCAGGGCTGGCTAAACATAACCAGCATGACCCAGGCTTTCCTTCTTTCCATGAAGGCACCTAAAATGTCCAATCGGGTCCTCTTCCCCCCCGCCCCTGTCCCCAGACTCACCTCCCACCCCTGCCAGCCAAACAGGACTGGGACTGCAGATTACTATAGGCTGAGTCCCAGGGTGGGGTGGGGGAGGGGGAAGGAACAGCATGCCCTAGGGCTGGGAACGCTGCTGAATTCAACAGTACTAGTCCAGTTGTGGTGGTCACACATCTTTGTCAAAACCCTGAATGAGCGGTTTGAGGCTCTGTGTGCTCCTGGAGCGAGCAGATATCACTGGGCTACACTAGCATGCGACAGGGATGAATGCAGACAGTAGTGGCGCCCGCTCGAGCAAATCAAAGATCAATGGGATGACAAGTGATACAAGTGATATATTAGGTATATATAAAAGCATAGCAGGCCCAGCCTTTAACAACATTTCAGTAAGCTCTTATGGAAGGGCTTAATGGTCCCTGGGGGAAATACAACAATCTCACATACTTTCCTCTAAGGAAACTTTTTTGGAGCATTTTCAGCAGTTGATTCAGAACAAACAATACAAAATGAATTCTTTCATTCTCTTTTGGGGCTGGGGTTTGGGATCGGGATGAAAACATCCAAAATACAGTGGTAGGAAGGTGTAATGGGAGTGGGATTGGTGTTTGAGTATTAAATGTAATAAAATATTGTGAATTACCCTATAAAATTAAATTTTAAAAAAAAACAGGATCTTGAGAAAGGTTTGGTAGTGGCATAGATGAACTGGTCTCTACCTAAGATTCACCTACCAGAGTCTGTTCCAGTTCTTTTTCTAACAGCTCGTTTTTTTTGACTGTATACCCTAGGCCTAAGTGCCATAGATTCTGGGGGGGAAACATTTAATTAGTTTCTTTCATTATCTATGTGAAGATTTTGCTGGGATAATGGAAGATTACACATGATCTATACTTGAAAGGTTACTTTGGAACAAAGAAGATTGTTATCCCCAAATAGGAGAAACACTGTTCCCATCCCCAAACCCCTAAGCTTCTTGGTAGGAAGACAGCTTTAAAATTGTGAAGTTCAAGATTCTGTCAGGGTGATAGCACAGCAGGTAGGACACTTGCCTCGCACGAAGCCAACCCAGGATTGATCCCCAGCATCCCACAGAGTCCTCTGAGCACCGCCAGGAGTGATTTCTGGGTGCTGAGCCAGGAGCATCATCAGGTGTCCCCAACACCTCCTCTTCCCCCATCCCCCCCAAATAAACAATCCTGCTGGTTATTGCCTAAGATTTAAACAAGTATTGTTAAAAAAACATCTGCATAAGTCTTTAGCAGTTTAGCAAGAAGAGGGCTCTTTCTGATGTATCTGAAAATATGAGGGAGAGAGAGAGAGAGAGAATGAATTCTTACCCACACCCACAATTCCAATCCCCACAGAGACTTCCCAGTTTATCCAAAGTCTCCTTGGCTATGCCAATCCAGGGCTCTTGCAATCAAAGGATGACAATACCACCTCTAAAGCACAGAAGATCTTCACGCTTTGCTTCTGAAGTGGTGCCACAAAATCTTCCTTTTCCTTTTATTCAAGGTCAGAAAAATTCTGAAGCTGTTAGGATTTTAGATTGAAGGTCCTTCTGAACATCTCAATGTAGGTTTGAAGTGTTTAATTTAAATAAAAACTAAATTCCAGCAATCCATGCTAACAGTTGAAGTAGCCTGTGACTTCAACATTAAGTGAAGCTTTCCATGAACTACACCAGCTACGCGCATACAGAGCACACAAGTGTTGTAGAATATGGACACCACTGTCAATTCACTGAGATCTTGATTGATTCTGGGGTGTGACCAGTGCTCAGACACTTTCACTTAGACAACTCTCATCTGTAGGTTGTCAGGGCCTGCTGGGGTTACACGCCACAGTGCTGGGGAGTTGTGCAGTACGCAGGACAAAACCCAGGGCTTTGAACATGGTGGGCACAGGCTCTGCACTTGAACTCTCTCTGCACTTCCTACCCTGACAATCCTTTTAGACCATCCATTGAAACCAAAATAGTAGCTTGCCAGTTCCTGGCATTGGGAGCTGTTTAGGGCAAGGGCACGATGTTGAACTGCTTTATGTCTGCTGAGACGAACCTAAAGACGTAAGAGAGATACTCGAGGAGAGGAACAACTTGCCACAGAGATCTAATTCAGCCGACCCAAGACTTCTCAATACAAGTTTTGTAAGGTGGCTATAAAGAGCAAATCAAACAAACTTTGGTGGTTGCTGTTGTTTCAGAGCCATACTCAGCAGTAATCAGTTACTCCTAGCTCTGTGCTCCGGGATCACTCCAGGTGGTGGTTGGGGCAATCATATATGCTACTGGGTATAAAACTGAGCTGGCAGCAGCAAGGTCAGCACATTAACTCCTGGCCTATTTCTTTGGTCCTTAAGCATTTTAGGCATTAAGTTCATAGTAAGGACTAATACTCATTATTTTCAAGCCATGGTACTCTTCTGCATTATTTCCATAGTCTCTGGTTAATCTGAGCATTCCCCTGACTTCTGCTGGTCAGTGAAAGTATAAGCCAGGAAGATCTCAAGATTTTAGATAAGCAAAAGAAGTAAATTGCTGGGGCTGGAGTGATAGCACAGCGGGGAGGGCGTTTGCCTTGCACGTGGTCGACCCGGGTTCGAATCCCAGCATCCCATATGGTCCCCTGAGCACCGCCAGGGATAATTCCTGAGTGCATGAGCCAGGAATGACCCCTGTACATTGCCGGGTGTGACCCAAAAAGCAAAAAAAAAAAAAAAGAAGAAGTAAATTGCTTCAGTGATTCTATCTAGCAGCTCTTGCCTGAAACTATAACCTGAAGCATAGATAAGACAGACATGCCACCAAGGAAGGACCTCCATCTGCAGCACTCCCCTCTCCAAATTATTAGCCTTGCTAAAAGAGACAATAGTTTAATTTTTTGTGATAACATTTTATGAGTAATTATAATTTACATAAGAGGTTCCTTATAAAAAATGTTTCTTATTAGTTCTCTAAATATACATTATTGTGGACTTCTTACATCTTTAGTTCTTAAATGTCAGATTCAACTTTCAGCCAGCCTGTAGTACATGTCCATGGTTTGCCACATAGAAAGTGGCTAGCACTTGTTCACAAAGTGGCAAGAACCTTCTGGCAGTATAGGCTGGCACCTGCCCACAGATTGGGGGGTTGGGAAACCACTGTTGTCGTGGGCTACAAATGTTCCAGAATTTGATACAAAAAGTAGCCATAGAGTACCTACAAGGAGTATATGCCTCAGTAAATATTACTGAGGTGGACACAAAAAGAAGGGAACTGTAAATACAAGAGAAATGTTAAGGGGGCTGAGGAACAGGCAGGAAAAACAGACTTCAGTGACTGGGCAGGGGTAAGGGGATGCTGGGCCTTTTACACCAGACACAGACGGGAGCTCAAGCGGCTCTGGACCTAAAAGTAAGAGCTAACTCTGTAACTAAGAAGCAGTGGGCCAGAGGGCTGCACAACAGACTGAATGCATGTGTTGGTCACGGGAGGCCCAGTTTGATCCCCAGCATGGCAGGTTCCCCTCAGCATCACCAGGGTGACCCCCAAACAGAGAGCCAAGAGTCCTTTCCCTATACAATAGTCCAAAGCAAATAATCCAGTTCCTGAGAAAAAGCACAGAAATAAATCTTCGTGACCTTACACCTGGCAATTAGGATCTTAATTACAAACACCCAAACCCAAAGTGACAAAAGGAAATAGATGCTGGACTACATCAAAACTCAAAACTTTTTATGGAGCTATGGGACAGGGGCTAAGCCATTTGCCTTGCATATGAACAGCCTGGGTTTGATCCCCAGCACCATAGATGGTCTCCGGTGTTCCGCCAGAAGTGACCCCTGAGCGTTAGACCCCGAAAGGCAAAAACAACAACAACAACAAAAAAGAACTAGAAGGAAAATTCCTAAAGTAATAGCTCCAAAAAATAAATAAAACAAAATAAAATAAAATAATAGCTCCAGGGTGAGATACACGATCTTCACTAATTTTCTTCAGAGGAGATATTTTTTCGGCATTCTTTTAGTAAATTATAACAAGCAATATAAAATAAATTACTGAGTACCTACTTTAGGTAAGGTTTAAGGGATGATTGGAAAAAATGGAGATAATGGTGATGGGAAGGCACAATGATGGTGGGATTGAATGTCTCTAACAAATTGTCATGAACAATTTTGTAAACTACAGTGTCTATATAAGGTAAGGATAATAAAATTTAAAAAACAAAGTTAAATTAAATTTTAAAAAAATACACCACAACAGGGCGAGCTGTCCCTTTCACCAGGAGGCTGGCAGCAATGAAGGAGAGAGACAATCAAAATTGGTGGTGAAGATGTGGAAAACATACTGTACCTTTTAGGTGTTTTTTTTTCTTTTTGGGTCACACCCGGGGATGCACAGGGGTTACTCCTGGCTTTACACTCATGAGTTACTCCTGGCAGTGCTCAGGGGACCATATGAGATGCTGGGAATTGAACCCGGGTTGGCCGTGTGCAAGCAAACGCCCTACCCTCTGTGCTATTGCTCCAGCCCCTGTACCTTTTAGTTTTTAACAATGTGGTAGTACTCAAGAGACTAACCAGAGGGACAAGAGGGAGACTTTAACAGTCCGGGGCACACAGTCCATGCTTGGGAGATGCCCATTCCATCTCTGGCAGCATAGGGTCTGCCCCAGCCACAATCCTAGCAGCTCCAGGAGCCACCCTCGAGCATTGGGCTAGGAGTAGGCCCTGAGCACCTCTGTGTGTGCCCCCCAACCAAAACAAACAAATGAAAAAGGTTAAATCTGGAATTAAATTGGATTCCCATTCTGTAGACAGTCTTGGTATTCTGGTCACTGTTTCTTTTGAGGTACAGAAATTAGCTTAAGATAGTCCCATTTGTTCATCTCTGTTTCCACTTGTTTGGTCCATGGCATTTTGTTCTTAAAGATACTTTTGGATTCAATGTTGTAGAAAGTCTTGCCGACTTTTTCCTCAATGAACCTTATGGATTCGGGTCTGATGTTGAAGTCTTTAATCCATTTTGATGTGACTTTTGTGCATGGTGTTAAGTACAGGTCTGAGTCCATTGTTTTGCATGTAACTCTCCAGTTTTGCCAGCACCATTTGTGAAAGAGACTTTTCTTGCTCCACTTCACATCTCTTGCTCACTTATCAAAGATTATATGTTCATATAGTTGAGGCTATGTGTAAGGATGTTCAACCCTATTCCACTGGTCTGTGGGCTATTTTTGTCCCAATTCTATGCTGTTTTAATTATTACTGCTTTGAAGTACAGTTTGAAGTTGGGGAAGGTGATGCCCCATCATCTCCTTTTTCCTGAGAATTGTTTTAGCTATTTGTGGGTGCTTGTTGTTCCATATAAATTTCAGGAGTGTTTGATCCATTTCTTTGAGAATGTCATGGGTACCCATATAGGGATCACATTGAATCTGTATAATGCTATGGGGGCGTACTGCCATTTTGACATTGTTAATTCGCCCAATTCATGAGCAGTGGATGTGTTTCCATTTCCTCATGTCCTCTTTTACTTCTTGAAGTAGCATTTTGTAGTTTTCTTTGTATAGGTCCTTTACCTCCTTCATTAAGCTGATTCCGAGGTACTTGATTTTCTGAGGCATGATTGTGAATGGGATTGCCTTTTTCTTTTCACTTTCTTCTCTCTCATTATTTTTGTATAGGAAAGGCATGGACATTTGGGTATTGATTTTATATCCTGTGACTTTACATGTTTACTGCTTCTAGGAAGTTCTCTGAAGAGGCTTTAGGGTTCTCCAAATATAGTATCATGTCATCTGCAAATGATGAGAGTTTTCTTTCTTCCTTTCCTATTTGGATACCCGTAGTGTCTTTTTCTTGACTAACTGCTATGGCAAGTACTTCCAGAACTATATTAAATAGTAGTGGTAAGAGTGGGCATCCTTGTCCTGTCCGTGGTCTTACAGGGAAGGATCTTAGTTTTTCCCCATTGAGAATAAAGCTTGTCGTGGGTTTATGGTAGATGGCTTTGAGTATATTGAGAAAAGTTTCTTCAATTTCCATTTTGCTGAGACAAAGACAGTCTACAGAATGGGAAAGGTTATTCACCCAATGCCCCTCTAGAAGGGGTTCATATCAAGGATATACAAGGCACTGGCTGAACTCCACAAGAAGAAAGCATCCAACCCCATCAGAAAATGGGGCAATGAAATGAACAGAAGAAGAAATCCTTTTTCTTCTTCCTCAAAGAAGAAATCTGAATGGCCAAAAGAGACATGAAAAATGCTCTTTGTCACTAATCATCAGAGAGATGCAGATGAAAACAACTAGGAGATATCATCTCACACCACAGAGACTGGCACACATCCAAAAGAACAAAAACAAGCAGTGTTGGCATGGATGTGGGGAAAAAGGGACTCTCCTTCACTGCTGGTGAGAATCCCTAGTGGTTCAGCCTTTCTGAATAAGGACACTTCTCAAAAAACTAGAAATTGGTTCCCACTTGACACAGCAATACCATTTCTGGGAATATATCCCAGAGATGCAAAAATGTACAGTAGAAATGACATAGGCACTTGTATGTCTATTGCAGCACTATTTACAAGAGCTAACATCTGGAAACAACCCGAGTACCTGAGAACAGACCACTGGTTAAAGAAACTTTGGTATATCTACACAAAGGAATACTATGCAGCTGTTAGAAATAAAAAGGTGATCAGGAAATTTGCATAGAAGTAGGTCAACATGGAGAGTATCATGCTAAGTGAAATGAGTCAGATACAGAAGGACAGATATAAAAGGACTGCACTCATTTGTGGGCTATAAAGTAACAAAATAGGAGACTAACACCAAAGGATAGTTAAAATAAGGGTTAGGAACACTGCCCCACGGCTTGATAGCTGATCTCATGCTCTAGGGGAAAAGGTAGCTGGGACAGAGAGAGGAGCACTAAATAAATAATGGTTGGAGGGATCGCTGGGGATAGTAGATGCATGTTGAAAGTAGATTATGGACCAAACACTATGGCTGCTTGTTACCTGTATTGCAAACCATAACAACACCCAAAAGGACAGAGAGAGTAAGAGGGATTGTGTCTGCCACAGAGGCAGGAGGTGGGAAGGGGTTGGGTTGGGGGTGCGGGGAGGGATCTGGGAACATTGGGGGTGGGGAATGGGCACCGGTGGAGGGATGAGTGCTTGAACATTGTTTGACTGTAACACAATCATGAAAGTCAGTAAGTCTGTAAATGTACCTCATGATGATTCATTAAAATAAAAAAAATTAAAATAATAAATAAATAAAATTTAAAATTTTTTTAAAAGAGCAGATACGAGAAGTTTAGAAGCACATGTGTTTGAAAGGCACAAAATGGATTTTAACAAGGAAATGAATAGACTGTGACTAGAGAGGGATATTGGAGCAGATTATTTAGGAGCTTGTTAAGGAGTTTGAACATTATATAGGTAGTGAGAAGTCATTTGACAGTATTAAGTATAAAACAACCCACATTTTCTGTTTCAATATAAAAATGAAAATAGAAATAAAAACAAAATGTTAAGTAAATAAATAAACACAAAATACTGGGTTCCCCCAATATTCCACTTTACATGCACTGAGGAGAAATAAAAACATACAGACACAAATATAATAGCAAAAGCGGCAGAGGAAAGTCCATCAGCCAGTGATAAATAAAATGTAACCTGCCGTACAATGCCACCTACACAGGAATGTCAGTCAACAACAAAAGGGAATGATGCTGCTCCAAGGCTGAGCCTGTCATGCGGTGACAGCAGGGCAAGTTGTGTGGTTCATCCACTATTAAGGGACCCTCCAGAACAGGCCTGACTACTAGCAAAGTGGCTGAGGGAAGGCCACAGGCCAAGGGCAGAGAGAGGACTGGAGAGAGACTGGTAATTGAAGGTGTTTCCTTCAGCGGGGGATGACAAGGTTTTAAAGTGAAACTGTGGGGTTCAAGAGACAGCTCAGCAGGCTACAGAGCTGGCTTTTCACACAGGAGGCCCAGGCGGTATTCCTGGCAGCTCTGAGTCCCCAAGTGCTGCCAAATACACATCCTGGAGCAGCCTGAGTGTTGGTGGGTGTGGCCACAGGACCAAAAGAAATTAAACTCTGGTAATGACTACACAATCCTGTGAATCTATTCAAAAATTAAAATCTACACTTTAATTGGTGAATTAGAGCCCAATAAAGCTGTTCTTAAAATGAAGGGCATGTATGTATGTACATGAAATTGGTAGTAGTGAGGGCCGGAGGGAAGGGATATGGCTCAGTGGCAGAGCACAGGCTTCTAAGTGTGAGGTCCTAGTTTCAATCTCTTGGATCACATATGCACACACACAAAATAAACATGTCAAAGAATTAAAAATCTAAGAAGTGGATTCGGAGTGATAGGACAGCTGTAGGGCGTTTGCCTTGTGCCCTTCTGAGCACAGAGCTGGAGTAACCCCTGAGCATCACTGGGCAGCTGCCTTCCCTTTCCCTGGCCCAGCCACCTGGAGCTGACCTCATACTGGACCTTTTCCACCAATGCTCAAGTCAAATCAACAACCACGGAACATCTGTCCCTTTGACTAACACACTGCTACATTCTCCCTTGGGGGTTAGTGACCTGGGCACTGGTTCGTGCCCATTTTGAGAGTTGGCATTATTTCCCTTGGAATATAAAGGGGCCACATAATTTTCTTTCATATATTAAGCCTTGTACCTATTTTGGTTTGTGAGCACATATGATACACAGCCTGAGGTAACACATTTACTAGGTCACAAAGTGTTTGCAGATGACACAAAGCTTTCAAAATTTGTGTTTACTCACATCCTATAATTTCAAAGTTGCCAACCTGGTTATGTGGTGCGAATGAGAGGCTCTAATTGGAAGTTTCAGATTTCTTGATTAGAAAAAAAAACAGCGGAGGGGGCAGAGACAGTACAATGGGTAAGGGGCTTGCCTTGCATGCGGCTGACCTCAATTTGATCCCCAGCATCCCATATGGTCCCCTGAGCACAACTAGGAGTGATCCCTGAGTAGAGTCAGGAAGTAAGTCTTGAGCACTGTGGGGTGTGGCCCAAAGAAAACAAATAATCAAACAAAAAACCTCAAGAAGGGCTGGAGAGATAGCTCAAAGACCTGTAGTATTTGCTTTGCTTGCAGCAGCTCCAGTCCCTGGAGAGTGTGTGGTTCTAAATCTGATTCATGTTGCAGAATGAGAATTTTATGAACTTTCAATTTAATATGGGCTGAGGGAAAAATAAAGGCTCGGTGAGCAAAGTGTCTTGCCTTAGGAAAGTGCCTTGGCACAGATGAGCCTCAGCACGGAGTCTGTGGTCAGATGAGCATTAGCTTCCCCCCAGGGTTGGTATGCGTTGACAAGACACACCCACAGGAAGTGTCCAGCACTGTGTCTGTCTCATCTCCTTGACTCACACCCAGAAACACGGGCTCCATCATTGCCAGGCAATGAATCCCAGCACTGGGAGGGGATCCAGGGCTAATGGGGAAAAGGCAGGGACCACTCAGAGTCACTAGCTGAGACGTTGTTTGGGGCCCTTCTGCCCTGCCCATAGCTTGCACCACTCACTGGGCTTGTAGGTGAGGGAACCAGGACGCTCAGTCCGGCTCCATCCTCCCGAGGCTCTGGCTGGCTTCTCCCCTGGCGGGCTGCACTGGTCAGCTCGCCCACTGGACTCGAAGGCTGTTGGCATGGAGTGCTTCGTGCTTTGAGAGACAACAGGGGCAGTTCCCAGCAGTGGCAAGTCCAGGATCCACCGTCTGAAGGAACGCAGGAGAAGAGTTGGGCAGGCAGGGCTGAACTGATGTGGCGGAGTGCGGGGGCGTGTGCTGGAGTGCATACGGGGCAGCACAGGGCTTGCTGCCTCCTGGTTTAGTTGGCAGGTTGGCACAGAGTCCTCCTGGGCTTTGCTGAATTCTGACAACACCCTTGGAAGCTTTAAACAGAAAAATACCCTGCATGACAAGTTGGACTGCCCACTAGGATGCCCACCGCGGAAATCTAAGTAGGGAGATATGCTGCTTTGTGATCTGAGCACAGAGCAAACATCTCTCTGAGCCCTCCCCATGGGGACAGGCCTCCTCCCCTGCAGTCCCTCTGCTCCCCCAGCACAGAGGGCAGCAGGTATGAGAGCTTAGAACTTCAGGCAAAGGAAGCTGACAGAGCAGAGACAAAGGATGAGATGGGAAGGGGAAGTAAGTACCTTTGAACTCCTAAGCAGCCTAACTGTGGGCCTGCAGTTAGATCAGCCATTGATCAGAAGCCCAGGCCCCAAGACTCCTTCTTGGGACTTGGAATTTGGTCATGTGGGGATCATTTTATTCTCAGAGCAGGGAAGTGCTGCTGGTCCACCTCTGTGCTGTGGGGACAGAGTGCATTTGTTCCCTGAAGTCTCTGCGCCCGGAGCTCAAGGCTTGTCATGTGGACACAAGTACACACATGGGGGAAGGCACCACTCAGTCCCCCCAGGGGGCTCCAGCAATGCCTACTCTCCTCTCTGCATGCTTCTGGGGCCACAGGGAGCCAGTGTCCCTGTCTCTGTGGACACACACCCTTACACATTCAGGCACACGAGTCTCCTTCTCAGCCTTCTAGAATGGGCACTAGGCTAGTGTTTTCTCCTCCCTTGTGGAGGTTCCTCTTGTTGCAGGGCCGAGAGACAGTAGCTGATGGCGGCCCACATCTGCCCCCGTGGCTGAGAGTGCAAACGCCCAAAGGTGGGCTCATGGGAAAGAAGACTTTTATCTGATAGTCTCCTAGCTAAGCTTTACTCTGACCTACCTTCATGAATCAGATCTTTCAAAACATCCTAGTCAAGAAGAGGTGACTAGAGGTTGGAGCGACAGCACAATGATCAGGGCATCTGCCTTGCACATGGCTGACTTGGGTTCAATTCCTGGCACCCTAAATGGTTCCCCACCTGGAGTGACCCCTGAGCACAGAGCCAGGAGTAAGCCCTGAGCATTGCTGAGTGCAGCCAAACAAAAACAAAACAAAACAAAACAAAAGGTAATAGGGGATCACCTACACATTTATGGTGAGCTTTTTAATCAGAGGCACCAAAATATTGGATGCCAATATTTTGTTTAAAAAATTTTGGTTCTGTGCTGCTGAAGTTTAACCAACAGGAGGGTTTGGAGTGATAGTACAGTGGGGAGGGTGTTTGCCTTTAGTGTGGCCAACCTGGGTTTGATCCCTGGCATCCCATATGGGTCCCTGAACACTGCCTGAGTGCAGAGTCAGGAATAACCCCTGAGCACCGCTAAGTCTACGCCTGCCTCCAAAATAAATAAACAAATAAAACCAAAATAAGGGAAAGACAAAAAGGAAAATTTCAAGACAAGTTTAAGAAAGTTCAGTTAGGGAGGGTAAGGGTGAAATGGTCCTGGGTCTATAGATGTGGCAGGGGAGGATTTTCAAAACATTTTCTATTTGTCAATTTTTGGTGTTTTTTTGTTAGTTTGTGGGCCACACCTTGCAGCACTCAGGGATCACTCCTGGTATGTTGAAGTTCAAGCCTGGATTGACTGCAAGGTATGTGCCCTAGCAGCTATACTATCTTGTCATCCCAACTTATATGTTATTAACAAAAATTATATAGTAAATGTTGGCAAAAATCTTAAGCACTAAAACATAAACTCCAAGGGCTGGAGAGACAGTACAGGAAGGGGTTAATACACTTACCCTGTATGTGGCCAATCCAGGTTTGATCCCTGGTACCCCAAGGCCCCCCAATATCACTGAGGACAGAGCCAGAAATAGCCCCTGAGCATGGGAGGGTGTGGCACAACACACTCCCCTTCCCTGCTGTGCATTTGTGTGAGTGCTCCCAACTTCTTAGACTGCGGCTCATGAGCCCTTAGGGTAACTTACGGAAACTGAATGTGAGAGAGTTGTTGTGTAAAAACACACACACAAAAAAGGAAGGGGCGAGGAGCGCCTCACCTCACCGAGCCAGGCACAGGGCACATGGCAATGGCGCTGTCTCTCCCGCCATCCTCGTTAGGTAGTCTCCAGCCGCTTCCCCCACCCCAGGGATGTTGATGGCCATGATGAGGCAGACGAAGGAAGGAACTGAGGCCAGACTGGTTGGTCTCAGTTGCAGTTTATTCCATTCCCATCTCCATTCTCCTCTGATTCTCCTCCTGCTTCTTCCTCCCCCATCCTACTTCATTCTCCTTCTCTAGATCTCCCCTGGAACTCGCAGCACTCACCCCCAGCCCCCTCTCACAGCCACCTTAAATCCCCGCCCCCATCCAGGGGCGGGGCTTATGCATAGGTGTGGTTACAATCAATAGGGGGTAAAGTTCTATGCCTTAGGGGATGCTTTCACTAGGAGACAATCTCTTTCAACAGGACATCAGCCCAAGAGTGGAATCCCCTGGGTGTGTTTCCCCTCTCTTGGTCCAACTAACATATAAGTATTCATATTATAAATCATTTTGTATGGACATAGCAAGAGATGCATTAAGCTTATAGAATTGCTCTCCCGGGGTCACCTCGATCTCAGACTACAGTGCCCAGGCCAGATTAGTCTTTCCTAGCCCTAGCAGGGTCCTAGTCTCATCGTTGCTTCTGGATTATGACATGACATGTCCATGACCAAGCTCTTAACATATAGTTAAGCATTAGGCGCTTTGGCCAGGCCCATCCCGATGCCAGGGTAGCACATAACTCACCGATTGCCCTGGTTCCGTCCCGTCCCTCGCCGGGACCCTGCTTTTGGGGGTGCTAGGAAGTAAGGGCAGCTGAGGCTTAAGTCGAGAAAGCAGATGCCCGGGAGGGAATAATATTTGAAGCCAATTAAATCCCATGTTACCAAAGCATATTAACAAATGTCTTTCTTTGTCCATACAAAAAGAATATTGTTTTTAAAGTAAACTATTCAAAAGACATAAGAGAGGACAAAGACAATATTAACTTACTATAATACAAGTTCACTGTCCTAGCAAGGTCTGACCTTACAAATTAACAGAGTTTGATTAGAGGAAGAGCAGATAAACTGGGATAAGTGGTTACAGATAAACAAAGGAATGGGAATGACTCGGGAGCACTTTGATGAGCGTGACTGATATACCTAAGCTCCTAGTGACAAGGGGAGCAGGACATACCAATGTAGTCTAGAATTGTTTAGAGATTATTACCAGATAAGCCCAAGCTCTGTGGCAAGGGAGAAAGGACAAACCAATGATATCCAACAGGTTGTGAGCATGTGGGCCACAGGAGAGTTATTATTTTGGGGGGCTCACCTGGCGATGCTCAGGGCTGACTCCTGTGTCTGAGCTCAAGGATCACTCCTGGCAGGGTTCGAGGAACTGTAGAAGGTGCCAGGGATCAAACCTGGGTTGGCCATGTGCAAGGCAAGTGCTCTCCCCGCTATCCTATCTCTCTGGCCCAGGAAAAGCTTTCTGAACTGAGCACTCATTCAAAATCAAGCTCCTCACGAACCCGAGGTGCTTCTGGCAGCACTTGCGCAGGGTGGCATCTCAGGAGCCAAGAGGGGCGGCGAGTGGAAAGAGTGTAAGAGGCCCCCTGTGTGCTCTAGAACATGGCACTGCTGGGGATTTCCCCCCACAGCGATGGCCCCAACCCCACCCCATTTCTGCAGCACCTCCCCAAAGCCAAAGCTCACTTGTGGGTGACAGCTTTCAGGAGAGGACAGAAGGCAGGCTGCAACAAGGGCTTCTATTGGGTGCGCTTCTTCCTTTTGTCTCCCGCCTCGGTGAGGATGTGCTTGGTGTGCAGACTGTGGATGAACATGGCCTCCAGGGCACTGTACACGGTGTTGGCGTCGGCTTCCTCACTCGTCACCACTGTGTCCCAGGACACGAACTGCTTCTGCAAGGCCTTCATGGAGCCCACAAGCCTCTTCTTGATGACCTGGAGGGCGGCGCAGACAAACACCAGGTTGGTGGCACCCCTTGGAATGCAACTCTGTCCTCCACCAAACACGGGATGGGGCACACCCACGCCAACACTTTGTTCTGCTGAACTACCGAACTAGCACCACCTGATGCTAGAGGCGCAGAAGGAAAAATCACACATACACACCACTCAGAGGAAGCCGCTGTTTGTTAGGTTGTTTTTATGTATAACATTTGCGTACATACTTATTTGGATACAGGGTAGGGGACGCACATTTCAGGAGGCCCAAGGGCCCCTCGAGTGATTCTCAGTAGCTGGCATGGCAGTTCAGTGCGAAGGCCTAAGGGTCTGTGCTACCTGTATTGTGCAGTGCTGGGCAGTAGCTGGGTCACCCCCGGATTCTGGGGGCCACCAGAGCCATGCCCACTGATGCTGGGGGGCCAGGTGGTGCTAGGGATGAAACCTGTGTCAGGTGCACACTACGAGTGTGCCCTAACTGCTGTACTCTCTCCTGGTCCCAAGTAGCAATTTAAAAGTTTTTCAAGGGCCAGGGAGCTATGCAACAGGAGAGGCTTAAGCTTCACAAGCAGGAGGCTTGGGTCCAGCCGAGCACCACCAGGAGTAGGCCCCAACACCCGCCCGCCACACCCAGCCAGGAATAGCCCTTGAGCACCACCTGGTGGCCCCACAAAAATTACCCAATAAAATGTTTTTTATGCTTCCTATTACCAAAGCTTCCAGAAAACGGGCTGCCAGGATGACTTCAGCACATGTACTGGCACAAGGGTTTGGACTTGTGGCCTCAGAGGCTTGTGGCCTCATTCAGGCTTTAATCCACTGGACCACCTATATCCCCTGGTGTTTTTTTTTTTTTCTTTCAACAGAGGCTATTTCTGCTATTCATCTCTGGGTGGGCCTGAGAATGTTTGGGGGAAGCAGTGACTGGGCTCAAAATCAGGGCCTTGAAGACAAGAGCTTGGCCACTGGCCACCTTCTCTATTTCTGAAACATGGGCTAAGAGTCACATGGAACTGGGGTTCAGAGGCAGACTCCCTCAGAGGGACTGCTCCGGAGCCTGGGGAATGCCTCTAGGCAGGGCTGAGTTTCCCACCTGATGCAAGACCAAGAATGCAGAGCATCAGTAAGAGGAAAAAGTACTGCATTAGAGCCAGAAAAGAAAGGAAAGACAGGCATTTCTTTCTTGGTAAGAAAGAGTCTAGGGACCAGATCAGTAGTAGAGCAGGGCTGGCCCTTGCCCTACATATGGTTCCCTGAGCCCTGCAGAGTGATCCCCGAGTACAAGCCAGGATTAAGTTCTGAGCATCCACCAGATGTGGCCCCCAAACCAAAAACTAGGAAGGATTCTAGGGCTTTGGAGATGCTCAAAGGGCTGAGCACACGATACCTGGCATATACAGGGCCTGGCAATCAATCCTCTACACCACATGCAGGAACTCCGGCGCACCGCTGGTGGAGAGCAGCACTGCTGGAAGCTTCACTCCCACCCAAGAGGGAGAAAGACGTGAGACTGCAGAGGCCTGAATTTAGTCAGGCTGTGCCTGTCACCAGTTGGAACATCTAGACACTTCAGGTTCCTGAGTCCCAATTTCTATCAGATGGAAATAAACTTCCTCATCTGTAGCACTGAGATTACTACACTGAGGACAAGGCTGAATTTTTTGTTTGTTTGTTTGCATTTTGGGGTCACACCTGGTGATGCATAAGGGTTACTCCTGGTCCTGCACTCAGGAATTACTCCTGGTGGTGCTCAGGGGACCAGATGGAATGCTGGGAATCGAACCCGGGTTGGCCACGTGCAAGGCATTTGCTGTACTTGCCCTACTTGCTGTACTATTGATCCAGTCCCATGGCTGGATTTTTTTATGTACTTTTCTGTCCTCCTCATTTGGCACAGTTCCTGGTACATGGAAGTGCTCAGTAAGTATTTGCTGAAAGAAGAAATTAACTGGGGCAGAGGTGATGGCTCAAGGCCTTTGCATGTGGGGGACCTAGGTTTGATCCCAGTACTTCATGAACCCTGAGCACCGCAAGTCTTAGGAGTAGCCCCTGAATATTGAGCACTGCTAAGTGTGGCCTGAAAATCAAGAATAAACAAACTTGAAGGAGGGCAGGGGAGACAGTTTAAGAAGGTGCCGGCACCATATGGCCCCCTCGGCATGCTGTTCTGATGGTCTGAAATCACCAAAATGTTGCCATGATGCCCTGCTAGCACCTCTGGGCTAAGCATGAAGAGCATCACAAATGGCTCCATGATGCATCAATTAATTTCCAAGAGATGTCCAGAACTGGAATATCTATAGAAATAGAAAACATCTGCATGGCTGCCAGAGACCCAGAGAAAGGGGAATAGGAGGAACTGCTATTTTGGGTGCAGCAGTACTTCTTTCAAGGGGGTGCAAATATTCTAAACTTAGATTGCGGCAACAGCGGGTGGCACAGTTGTGTGAATAAACTAAAAACCACTGACCTATGTATTTCAGATGAGTACATGTCATGCCATATATGTACTTATTGGCTATTTTAATATGTTACCTTGAGAAACATGTCTTTAAATCCTTTATTTTTAACTGGATCTGCTTTTTATTGTGGAAGTATAAAAGGTCTTTATATATATCCTTTAAAGGTTTTGATGTTGGGCCAGAGATACAGTATGGGGGTTATGGCACTTGTGTCCCATGTGGCTGACTCCATTTCTATTTGCTCATACCACATATGGGCTCCCAAACACTGCAAGGAATGTTTACTGGGCACAGAGCCAGGAGCGAACCCTGAGCAGTGCTGGTGCCCAATGCCCCACCTCCTCCCCCCTCCTAAATAAAGGATTTTAAATCTTTATGGAAGTTCAACTTCAAATGTTCTTTCTACATTAGATAGTATTACTATATGATATACAAGGTACAAACAGGGGTCAGAGTGACAATGCAGTGTGTAGTGCTTGTCTTATAAGCAACTGACCTGGGTTCGACAACTGGTACCTTCTATGAGCTTGAGGCTGCCAGGTGATCCCTGAATGCAAAGCCAGGAGTAAGCTCAGTAAGCCCTGAGCACCGCTGGGTATGGCCCCCAAACAAAAACAAAACAAAGATACAATGCTTCCTTCAGCTGAACTTCAACGGGGTAGGGTAGGAAGAGACTACGAAGGCACATATGCACCAGAAGCCTACTGCCTAAAGACTCAGTCCTTGTCAGGATGCAAAGCCAGCCAGTGGCTCTGCCCAACCTCTGAGGGGCACTGGGAAGGCTGTATAGGGAAGAGCCTTCCCAGGAGAACCAGCGTATGGGTCAGAGGTCCCAGTGGCCAGGAGGAGAGAAGACACAACTGAAGCTCAAAGTTCTTTGCCAGCAGAAAGTTCTCAGAATAATGGAACATCAGCAAGGAGAGAAAGCAAGCTCAGCTTCTCCCAGAAAGATACCTCAGAATTTGGTTGCCAGACAACCCAAACATTGTTCTCACACCCTGCCTCTCCCAGGGACTGCAGGGCCCATGGAGAGGCCAGGAGAGCCCAGGCCCACAGCCACCAACAGGTCCCCTTGCAAGGGCCAGAAGGAGTTGAGTCGCAAACACTCATACTTGGAAAAATCAGGAAACAGCAAATGTCCAAAGACAGTAACTTCCCCATTGGCCACCCACAGGGGTGACTAGGATGTAGGTTCTGACCCTGTGGTGTCCAGAGCCATCAAGAAGCCCCAGGGCAGCAGGCTCACTGGAAATCTTTCAGGGGACCTCCCTGAGCCCCCATGGCGCTGATATTTCCCTTTGATCCCCAGTCAGATGCTCTAAAGGAGGAAGGAGACCCCGGGATCCACTGCTACTCAACTATCCCTTGGCCTGGCCTCCCCCGCCCCCGCACATGATGTCCATTCCTTTCCATGTAGACGAAAGCCTTGTGGCGGCTCTCCCACATCTCCTGTACCACCCTATTGACCCTGGCCACCTTACAAGGGTGGCCGCCCGGGGGTCCAGTCCATTCTCCACCACCGAGAGCATCTCCACCCTGGTTGCAGCTCTGCAAGGATCACATGACACCCGGGCAGACATAGCGTGGTCGCATGAACAAGGTTGGGCTCTGGTCAGGGTTCTGGTCTCTGCCCTCCCTCCCTCTCACCGCAACCCCCTGAAGCAAGGAGCGGGTCGCCATAGCCTCCAAATGGCAGCTGCAGGGCCTTTCACCCCCACGGTAAAAAAAATGAGCAAGAGACAGCACTTCTGGTTCGGTGCATTCCTGAGCTACAGACAAACACAGAGGCTCTCTCTGGGTTTTGTTCTTTTTGAATTCTTTTGTTTTCAGGTCACACCTGGATGTGCTCAGGGCTTACTCCTGGCTCTGTGTTGAGATCACTCCTGGTTGGCTTTAGGGTATCATAGGCGGTGCTGGGTTGGGTCTTGTAGCATGTGATCCAAATCGCCTGGCCCCTACCCATGGTACAGTAACCTCTAGAGCACTATTGGGTGTGCTGAAAACAACAAAACAGAAAAGAGAAAAGAAAGTGAGTGAGTGAGAGAGCAGAGGGTCCATAGAGGATTCTGTCATTGAAGATGCAAACAACCTGTAGGGACCAGAAGCAGGGGGCTCACGTTCTATGGGCCCACAAACTGCTCACACCCCAGGTTTCAAGGACAGGCACGTTTCTGCAGACTTGGCACTGAAGAGAACAAGGGCTCAGGGCCAGAGAGAAGCTCCACGGGGCTGGAGCGATGGCACAGTGGGTAGGGCATTTGCCTTGCACGCGGCCAACCCAGGGTTGATTCCCAGCATCGCCGGGTGTGACCCCCAAAATAAAAGCAAAAAAAAAGAGAGAGGCTCCATATTCCAAGTGGCTTGATATGCAGGAGTGACGAGCTCCTTCGTCAGCACCGCAAGGAGTGACAGTGCTCCCATACTCCTGCAGAGTATGGGATAGTCCCTGAGCACTGTCAGGGGTGCCACCAACCCCAGTCAGATGAGAGAGAGACAGAGAGAGAGAGAGAGAGAGAGAGAGAGAGAGAGAGAGAGAGAGAGAAAGTACAGGTGACACCGTTTGACAAAGAGGGTGGGGAGGGCTCTCCTGCTGCCACCTGCCCCCTGGGCCTGCCAGCTTGAGCAGCATGAGGCACCACCACTGCTCGAATCTCAATTTGCTAAGAGTCAGCAGCTGGACACACAGGCACGTTGTGGCTGACCCATTCTGCAAGGTCTCTGGGTGTGGGCGGGGCAGCTCCCACTTTGGGCACCAGTGCATCAGGATGGGAGTTATCTCTGGTCAGCGTTCCCCCTGGAGGTTGGGCCCAGCCTCTCTGGTTCCCAGATCTTGGGCTCCAATTCCTTTCGGCCACACTGGAGGCTCACCCCATCAACCCTGTTCTTGGATCCCAAAGAGGCCCTCAGCCAGTCACAAAGCCAGGTGCCAGAAGGCTCCAACTGCCACCATCTGAATGACAGCCTGAGCCCCATGAAGCTCACTCGTTCACTAATATTCAAAGAGTATTCACTGGACAGATGGAACGGGTTATCAGTGAGCACGAGCGCATGGTCAAGTAACATCGGTGAACTGGAGCAAACTCCTCTGAGAGGTCAGAGTAGGGCCAGACAAACCATCACTGCAAACAGAATGTCAGGAACACCAGCAAACAGCACAGAGCAAGCAGACAGCAGCCCTGGGTGATTCCCCACACAAGCCTGAGACGCTGGGACTCAGGAACCAAATGAGAGCCAGAGTGATGATATAGTGGGGAGGGCGCTTGCCTTACACAGGGCCAAACAGGGTTCGATACCCAGCACGCCATATGTTCCCCTGAGTCCTGCCTCAAGTGATCTCGGAGCACAGAGCCAGGAGTAAGCCCTGAGCACTGCTGAATGTGGCCCAAAATAACCAAGAACAAAATAAAAGAGCCAAAGGAGCAATGCAGAGCTCCAAGGAAACATGGGGCTGAAGAGCAAAAAGGGAGACCATGGAGCTTAGCAGAAAGATGGCCTGTCCTTTCAGAAGCCCAAGTCATGCTGAGTCCAACTCTCCATGGGCAACCGATTCACCCTGTACAATGCTCCAAGCTTCTCTGAACGTATTCTCTAAACTCAGTGTTCACAACTCTGAGACAGAACAGTGGTTGTCCACTTTCACAGAGAAAACTGAGGTTCAGTAGGAATGGGCCCAGAGAAGGCACAAAACTCTCTGGTCTCCTCAACCCAACCCTACACTTCTCACCAAACCACTGTCACGGGTATTTAAATCAAAACATTAAAGGCAACTTATTAATGAGACTTTTAGGAGATAGGCAGATGCTCCAGTTGGTTAGGGAAGACCTAAACTCACGGAGAACCCACACTGCTGAAGGGGCGGCGGCTCCAGTCAGCTCCCACGTCCCAGCACACAGCTAGGAAGGAACTGCCCTAGGTTGTTTTGGCTTTCAGTTTTCATTTTCCCCTTTACATTCTTTTGCCTTCTCTATACACTTCCAATTTTACTTGTCCAATTTCCATCTTCATTCTCCCCCACCTACCCTGCTCAGATCAAAGAACAAAAAGAGAACAATGGCTTAGAAGAGGTTTACATTGAAAGAAGAAACACATAAGCTCAATTCCCTGCCTTCAAAACACTTCATCCAGGAGGAAACAGCAATCTGTGCTCCTGAGAGACTTCTCAGCCATCCCTGCCGGCCAACTCTCTGGGGCCTGAACCCAGTCCTGTACTGGGCCACGTGGAGCAATAGACTGACTCTCAGCCATGCAGAGGCGGTGGCACCTGATGAATCCTGTTATGCAGTTGGGGAAGCACAGCAAAGTTTGCTGTTGGAAGAATCATGACAAGGTTATTTTCTGGCTCAGAAGGGCAGCTGACTTTTCAGCCATGAGTGCTCAATGAGTAAATGACTCTTTGCACCTGAGCCAAGCTGGGTTTCCGGACAAGTGTCTTGTGAAGGGCAGAATGGGGGTGGGAGGGGAGGTGGGGAGAGAGAGAGAGGGGAAGGGGTGTGTGTGTGTGTGCACGCTCGAGCAAGGGATAGGGAGAGAAAGAGAGAGAGAAAGAGAGAATGGGAAGTGAGCCTTTGAAGGAACCAAGTGTAGGGAGAGAAACTTGCACTGTATGATTCCCAGACTAAGCTCGGGATACAGGAGGCAAGGATAGAGTGCCGGGGGACACCGGTTGAAGGCGTTCTTTCCTTCCATCCAGCCAAGAACACCCTTTTCCCCTCACACTCTTCTCTCACGTTCCCTAGGACTCTGAATGAAAACAGGAACTTCCCCGCCCCACAAGTTTATCCAGCAGTGCACCTCCAGGGCCCCGAACAGTGCGTTTGGGAAAACACTTGCTGAATGAAGTGATGAATAGAGTAAAAACAAGGGCAAGTCAAAGATAGCTCATGGTGGAGAACAGGCCTTGCCCACAGAACACGGGTTTGATCCCCAGCACCACACAAATCAACAGAGGCCTGGGGCAGGTGTCTCCAGTCACTGAGAAAGGGAAGTGAAGAGGAGAGCTCCTCCCATTAAACCCAGCTGCAGAAGGTGAAAACCAGTCCGATTTCTGGCACCTTAATGAGGGGGATCCTGGAGGCACTTGAAGGAGTCTCAAAGGAATGAGACTCGGAGAAGCTGCACAGAGACTATGGGTTCTCCTTAGGGTCCTTATCAACAGCCGTGAAATAACCAAGTCTGCTGCCCGGTCAAGAGAATGTGGAGGGAATGTGCACCCACCGTGCATGGGGCAAGTGTGTGTGCTGCTCTGAGGTCATAGTTCCTTGGGTTCAGGAGTGTCCCAAATGGTCAAAGCTCAATGACCTGGCACCTGCAGAAAGAAGAAACAAACTTGACAGGCCCGGGTGGTTGTTGGGGCTGACCAGCAAACAGCTCTGGCTGGGGGAGCACAAGGTGAGGAGCCTTAACATGTGCAGGACAACTCACACACCATTCTGCCACCACACAGTGGCATCTCCACTTCCCCAGGCCAGCACTGTGAATGGAAGGGCTGGGTCCTGCAGCTGCAGTGGAGTGAGCGACTGAGGCACCAGCACTCACCTTCAGGGATTTGGCTGCTGCCTACCAGGCGGGTGGCCAGCACAGGGAGTCCAGCATCAGTGCCAGACACACAAACCCCAGGAAGCCCAGGGGAACAGAAGGTGAGGAGAAACTGGCTACGCAACAGGGGCGGCCCCCCATGCTAGCTGACCACTGGAGCCTCTGGGGGGTCAGTCCAGCCAGTACCCTTAACTGCCAGGCTGTACCCCAAGCTAGCTGACCCCAGGAGCCCCCTCGGGGGCAAGTCTAGCCTCCCCCTAACTGCCAGGTTGTGCGCAAGCGTCTGTATTTAGCTGCTGTGCGGCAGTGAGGGGGGTTAGCAGAGGGCTTGAACTTTCTCAGACCGCATGGGGACTGGGCCAAGGGGCCATGGGTGCGGAGCTGAGGCCGCGGGCAGAGGTGCAAGGACCTTGCTGGGTTTGTCATGAGACGGATGAGGAAGCGGAGACGGGGGCCAGGGAGGACGGGAAGGACATGGAGTGAGGCGCTGAGCTCGGGCACATTTAAGGGCTGGTCCAGGTTGTCACGAAAGCGCTGGGCTCCACCGGCCACTCGCCTTGGCTGTGCTGGTAAACGTGGGGCCAGCGGAGGTGGAGGGGAGGCTTGGAGGAGGGGACCCTGGTTTTTGGCTTATTTGGGGTAGACACCGGACAGTGCTCGGGGCTCAGTCCTGCGCTCCACACTCAGGAATCCCATACGCGATGCCGCGGGGGATCGAACCCGGGTCCCCGGGCGGGCCTCGGGGTGCACTGCAGGGAGCTGAGGGAAACTGGGCTAAGGGAGCCGAGCCCGCGAGGGGCAGAGCGGCGAGGGCGGCCCCCGGGGTCGCGGGGCGGCGGCGGGCCGGGGTCGGGTTCGGGCTCGCGGGCTCGGGTGGGGAAGAGGCTGGCAGACGCCGGGCTCGGGGCGGGCGCCCGGGGGGCACCGCGGGGGCTGCCCCGCCGCCGCGTCGCTTCCCTTCTGCTCGCCCCCTCAGCCGTCACTCTCCACAGGGAGCCGGGAGGCGGTGACGGGCGCTCAGGGCGGCTGCAGCCCCTCAGCTTCGCTCCCGACGTGGCAGCAGCCTCCCAGCCTCAGACAACAGGAAGCAGCGCCCACGGCGATGACGCAAGCACGTCGTCTGGACGTCGGGTCACGCCCCCACGCGACGGCCCAATCGCGGGGCCCCGAGGAGATCGGGGGCGGGGCCTGCGGGTTTGTGCTTCGCCGCAGGTCTGGGAGGAGGCTTCAGACCTGCCCCCCAGCCGGGCTTGCTCGCTGCCTCCGGTGTCCCCGCGGGACTAAACCCTACTGGCTACCTTCCCTTGCCGGCCACCATCTGCGTGACAGTGGAGCCCTCTCGGCTTCCGTGAGTGAAGTTTCTCCAGTTGTGAAGCGGGGTTAATATCGCCGCCAGTCTTTGCTTTCCGAGGGCGTGGGCGCTGGGAGCCAATTGAGCTCAAGCGCAGACTGGACCTTCCTGCCCAGGGGGCTCTCAGGAAAACGTGTTTCCCCTACTCTTTATACCCGGAGCGCGCCCTGGGCGCCCCCCTCCCCCCGCGATGTTTTATAGTCAACTGCTTGGCATCGGTCCCAAAGACCCAAGACATTTGCACCCTTTCTGGTCTTTGCAGCACTGTTCACAGTAGCCCAAATCTAGAATCGACCCTATTGTCCAAGAATAGAGGACTGGTTAAAGAACCTGTCTTTGTCTTTAAAGGTACATCTAGAATGGGATACTACTCAGCTCTAAAAGATGATAGCATGTAATCTGCTGCTATGTGGATAGATCTGGAGAGTATCAGGACAGATGAAATTAGGAGGAGAGAACTGAATAACCTTCCTGACATATGTGATATGAAAAAGACATCATAAGGAAGTAATAAATAAGGAAATAAATAATAATAAATAAGTAAGGAAACAATAAATGCCCAAAGGCAACAGAAACTGAGTGGCCTTCAGTAGGAGCTAACCAGGGCGGAAGGATGGGGACAGACACTAGACACTCTGGTGGAGGGTGAGGTGTTGCAACATGTTATGCCTGAAAGTCTATCGTTGACGGTATTGGAAATCATGATGCCTAAATTAAAATTTGGAAAGAGAGGAAAGAGGGAGAGAAAGAGAGAACGGAAGAAAGGAGGATTTTAAAAGAAGGGGTGACGGTGAATGTCAGGTTTATGGTGATTGGTGATTAGTGGAATTAGGCAAAGGCTATGGTTAAGCTTAGGGTAAGGCCATGGCAGAAGTTGGTGAGGTTAGATTTAGAGTTAGGTCATGGCAGAAATTGAAAGTTTGAGTCGGGGGTAAATGGTAGGTTTAGTGTAGTTGTAAGGTTAGACCAAGGCTGGCTATAGCACGTGGCTCAAATCATAATGAAGTTTGAGGGTCTCTGCCTGGACTGGGATATTAAGGGTGAGAGAGTTTTTAAATTTTTTTTTTCTATTTAGGTCACATCTGGTGATGCTCTGGGATTACTCCTGGCTCTACATCAGGAATTACTCCTGATGGTGCTCAGGGGACCATATGGGATGCCAGAGATAAAATGTAGGTCAGCTGTGTGCAAGGCAAATGCCCTATCGGATGTACTATCACTCCAGACCCGAGATCTAATCACTTATGTCAGTTGTCATCCTGTTAATCCTCGATTAGCTCGAGCGGGCGCCAGTAACGTCTCCATTTGTCCCTGTCTCGTGCTAGTGTAGCCCAATGATATCTGCTCGATGCAAGAACAGGAAGAGCCTCAAATCATTCCTTCAGGGTTTTGAGGAAGAAGTCTGACCATCTCCTGGGTGGGCGGCCACTCGGTATTTTGACGTCCTGTGGAATCCACTCGATAACAGCTCTAGTCCAGCGGTCATCTCTTAATTGCATTGCCGGTCCGGCCCATCTGATTTTTGATGCCTTGGCAAGCAAGACAGCGTCCCTGATTCTTTTTTTTTTTTTTTTTTTGCAGTTTTGATGCCTTTGGCCATTTTGTTTTTTCCTTGCTGTTTTTTTTAAATTTTTATTAGTGAATCACCGTGAGGTACAGTTACAAACTTATGAACTTTCATGTTTGCATTTTGTTTACATCCCTCCACCAGTGCCCATTCTCCTCCACCAATGTTCCCAGTATCCCTCCCACCACCCACACCCCAACCTCCACCACCCCACCCTGCCTCTGCAGCAGGGCATTCCCTTTGTTCTCTCTCCTATTGGATGTTGTAGTTTGCAATACGGGTATTGAGTGGCCATCATGTTCAGTCTATAGTCTACTTTCGGCATGCAGCTTTCAACCTGAGTGGGTCCTCCCAACATTCTCTAGTAGGTGTTCGTTCCCTTCTCTATCACAGCTGCTCTTTCCCCCAGCATGTGAGGCCAGTTTCCAAGCTGTTGGCAGACCTCCTGGTTCTTATCTCTACTACTCTTGGGTGTTAGTCTTCCATTCTGCTACTTTATATTCCACAGATGAGTGCGATTTTTCTATGTCTGCCTCTTTCTTTCTGACTCATTTCACTCAATGTGATACTTTCCATGTTGACCCACTTATATGCAAATGTCATGACTTCATCTTTTCTAACAAGGCATTCCTGATTCTTGATTGTCCATGGAGGTTGGAACTCCAGATTCCTTTTCTCACTTGAGTGAAACATGATACCCCTCTTTGGATTCCTCTTTGGGATACCTGAATAGTGTTCTCATCCTGTTTGTGTAGGGCCCAGGTCTCTGAGGCGTATGTTAGTGCAGAAAGAATAGTGGAGTCGAAAAGATGTACCTGGAGCCGGAGGTTCTTCGTCCTCTTAACCACTTCTTCGACGCTCTTTTTTTTTTTCCTGCCCCCCACCCCTTCTTTGAAGCTCTTGAAGGCATTCCACGCTGCTCTCTTCCTCCTGCACAGTTCTGGCGCCAAGTTGTTCCTCATGTTGAGTTCTCGACCCAGGTACACACAGCTGCTGCATTCGGAGATGTTCGTTCCATTGAGAGCAAATGGGACATCAGGGACTAGTTCGTACATCATTTTGCTGAGATTCAGCTGCAGTCCGACCTTTCCACACTCGAAGTCGAAGTCAGCCAGCATTTGTGCCGCTTGGCTAATGTTTGGTGTTATGAGAACGATGTCAACAGCGAAATGGAGGTGGTGTAGTTGCCGACCATCTATCTTCACTCCCAATCCTTCCCATTCCAGTTGTCGCATGATGTTCTCGAGGGTGGCACTGAAGAGTTTCGGTGAAATGGTATCACCCTGCCGAACCCCTCTCTTTACGTCGATGATCACTTCATCGAGATTTAATACCTGTAGGAAATCTAAGCCCCCACTGAGTGGCAGGTAGGAACTGGGATTTGTCTTGTGTAACTTCCTTATCCAGAATATGGGCACCATTGTTAGACTGTGGTATGAAGAAAATGGTGGAGGTGGACTGAGAGATAGTTAAGGATTAAGGCACTTGCCTTGCAAGCAGCCAACCTGGTTTGAATCCATATTGTCCCCTTAGCCCCACCAGAAGTGATCCCTGAGCACAGAGCCAGAAGTAAGTCCTGAGCACAACTGGGTATGGCTCAAAACAAAAATAAACAAAGAATACAGTTTCGGGCAAGGGTGATGTGAGGCCAGGATGTAGAGGATGGTTCAGTGGTAGCACCGTAGCACTGTTCTCCCGTTGTTCATCATTTTGCTCGAGCGGGCACCAGTAACGTCTCCATTGTGAGACTTGTTATTGTTTTTGGCATATCGAATACGCCATGGGTAGATTGCCAGGCTCTGCCGTGCGGGTGGGATACTCTTGGTAGCTTGCCAGGCTCTCCAAGAGGCAAGACGGAGGAATCAAACCCGGGTCGACGGCATGCAAGGCAAATACCCTACCTGCTGTGCTATCACTCCAGTGGTAGAGTTCTCGAATTGCTTGTGTGAGACCATGTTCCATCAAGGGCACCACCAAAAAAAAAAAAATTAAAAATTGGCGACCCAGGGATGGTTCAGGGGTGAGTGCCTGCATACTAGTAAGAGGGCTTGCATTCAATTCCTCGAACAGGAGAATGAGAGTCAAGGAAAAGGAGGAAAGATACAGGTTTGGGAGAGGGTAAGTAACGTGGAGGTCCAAGGCTACACAGCTAATACAGAGGAGAAACAGGATTTCCAGCTGGTCCCTTTTGGCTGTAATTGAAGGGGCAACAGCTTGGTGGCGCGGCAGCTGGGCTTTGAAGCAAGAGAAGGCCGAGAGAATTGCTCTCCCTCACACCATTTACTGGACTTTCCTGAAAAAGTAGAACCCAGGGCTGGGGGGAGGGGTGGAGATGGCCCAAAGGGTTGGGCACATGCTTTGCACATAGGAGGCCTAGCTCCAATCCCCGGCACTTTACGGATCCCCTAAGCACCAGCAGGAAAGACCCCACAGCAGAGCTGAGAGTATCCCTTGAGCAGCACTGGTTGTGCCCCCCATAAACCAACAAAACAACAACATAGCTGAGAGGGGTCTGGCTCTGCAACCGTGGTTCCCCCTGAACCTCACAGTGTGCACCCCCCGTGGTTTCAGCTTCTCTCCTCCACCTCCACTCATTGCCCTCAGCAGGTCTCCCATTCTCCAGTGTTCTGGGGGAGATGTCAGTGGGCCTGCCCCTCTGCGTTCTCTCTCCTGACTGCTGTGCAGTAGATTCTGAGGTGACCTCCTGTCACGCAGTGGACATCCCACAGCTTCCTCTGGCTGCTTCCTGAGTTGAGGTGTCACTTCCCGGCTTCCTTCTCTTCTTGCCTTCTGGGCTGGAGCATGAGCTCAGTTGATTGGAGTGACTCCTGAGCACAGAGCTGGGAGTAAGTAGAGCTGGAAGTAAGTAGCCTCCAGGGGTGCCCCTTCCCCCCACAGTCAACAAAAAAGAACATGGCACAGAAGCTTCCCAGTTCCCTTCTCTGAAAGCAGCCACACGCACCGTGTCTCGTGTATCCCGCTGGAGATATTCCCCTTGCATGTCTCCCAGAAATCTCAAGGTGAGTCGCCTTCTGTGGCAACCATGTGTGGCTACTCATCTGTTGCAAGGACCCAGCAGCTCTCGGATCTACATCTGTGATAACCTCACTGGCAACAGCACATCCTTTCTGTTCCCCCACTTTTATCAGCTGGATAAAATCTTGACATTGAATTGCCCCTTTTAGGGACTGGGAGAAAGAGCTGAGCCCCTAAAACCCACTTTCCCGCACGTACCCCATGCATGTACTCCCTCGGCAATAGACTGTGTGGCACTTTAGAGGATGCAGCTGGCTCTCAATGGCTCCCCTTGGGATACACAGTCTGCTGGGAAAGGCAGCTACTCAATAGAGCAGCTGGCTTGTGACCTGGTTCTCAGGGCCAATGAGAAGTTGAGAAGGGTCCAGGGCTGTGGGGAAGCTATGGACCTCTGCTGGTGAATCTCTCTTTTTTTGCATTGGGTGTAGGTGTGGGGAATTTCTGGTAAAAATCAGAAAACCTGCCAGATAAATTAATTCTAAAAGAGCTGAACACTGAATTTCATTTTTCTTAAACTCATCTTCAACTCCATGCAGTTCCCTGATCAAGGCTATGCTGTTCTGACAACCTTCCTCTTGGGCGCTCTCTGGTCATGACAGTTATATCCATTTCAAATGACATCTTAGTGGCAGGCATTAGATGTTTGGAAAAGGAATCTACAGAGTCTTCTGAGACTGTTGGGACTGTTGGGAGTCCCTGCCTAAAAATGCAGTTTCATTTAAAATGCAGAGCAGGGGCTTGAGTGATAGTACAGCAGGAAGGGCCTTTGCCTTGCATATGGCCAACCTGGGCTTGACCTCCAGCATTCCACGTGGTCCCCTGAGCACCGTCAGAAGTAACTCTTGAGTGCAGAGCCAGGAGTAACCCCTGTGCATCGCTGGGTGTGACCCAAAAAGAAAAAATAAATCGTCTATGATACGTCACCTTGTGCACTAGTAAGCCAGGTAAAGTTAAATACATTAGTGAGAAAAGTTAGTATTTAGCCAAATTTGATCACACTGACCCGAAGAACAAACCAGGGTTAGCCCCATGCAAGGCAAACGCCCTACATGCTGTGCTATTGCTCCAGCCCCTAAAGACATTTTCGAGTATAAAAAGGTTATGAGTATCTTTGTTGAGGAGGAGGAGGTCTGTGCTACTTCCACTGCTGCTGCAGTTCTTGCTACCACAGATCTGTCTCAGGCAGGGAAGGAAGATGGGGTGCATGCGGCTGGATAAGCCTGGTGGGTCCAGAAGAACCTCGGGCAGTACCTGGCTGCACAAATGTTTGGTTTTTGGGCCACACCTGGAGATGCTCAGGAGTTTCTCCTGGCTCTGCACTCAGGAGTCACTCCTGGCCATGTTTGGGGACCATATGGGATGCCAGAGATCAAACCAGGTCAGCTGCATGCAAGGCAGCCGCCCTCCCCACTGTACTATCTCTCTGGCCCCTCTTTTCTTAAATTTTTTTCCAGTATTTTGGGGCCACACCTATCCAGGTCTTACTCGTGGCTCTGTGCTCAGGGATCATTACTGGCAAGGTTCAGGGATCAAACCCAGGTCACTTGTGTGAAAAACAAGTGCCCTACTCACTGTACTATTACTCCTGTCCCTCCACCAATGTTTTCTGAAATCGAGGTGGAGAAAGGTCATCTTAGTCAACTACTGCTCACACATTCTTCTTTACTCTGTGTCTTCCAGCATCCTACTCACTGAGGACTGAGGGGTTTTGGTTTGTTTAGTTTTTGGTGACGTGGGGCTTGGTGCCCAATCTGGTGGTCGTCAGGGGCTACTCATTGCTCTGTATTCAGTGGCGACTCCTAATTGGGCTTGGGGGACCAGAGGTGGTGCTGGGGGTACACTCCACACCGGTTGGTCACCTGGAAGGCAAGGGCTAATTATCCAGCCTTGAAAACTACGTTTTTGGGTGGTTTCTTTTTAACCCTTTTTTTTTTTTAAAAAAAAAAAGTGTTATTAAATTACCGTGAGAACAGTTACAAGTCTCAATCATACAATTATAAACACCCATCCCTTCACCAGTGCATATTCCACCACCAAGAATCCCAGTTTACCCCCACCCCCACCCTGCCTGTGTGGCAGATGATTTTCACTTTACTCTCTTTGCTTTGTTTACATTCAATGTTCAACAGAAAACCCACTATAATTTGAAATATTCCCCCAACAATCAGACCTGCCGAAAAGGCATCATTAAATCATTTGTTTTCTATTGCTGATAATGAAGAGCATATGATGTCTTTTTCAGATTTCTGGTATTTTAGTAATTAAGTCCAGAGGGATTTCTGCCAGCAGCCGCTGCGTTCTGATATTGGTTTGTGTGCCTCTGGGATCATGGCTGTTCAGGAGCGGAGGAGCCGATTGTGGGTGGCTGCTCAGGGTCCCCTTTGGGCGGAAGGCAGGGCCTTGTTTTGTTTATTTTTAAAAAGTAAAACAAGACAAAAAACCCCAAGCGAATTTTCTGCTAGGTCTTGAGGGAGAAGAACCTTCAATACCAAGATAGGGCATGCACTTGTGGATAAGTTTGAGAGCTTGGGAAAACACAGGCCTTAGCATCAACAGCGGTATAGACACTGCTGCAAAATTTCTGGTCATTTCAAGAGTCCAAGAGAGTGACCATAAGGAGGGGTAGGAGTTGAGTCTGCTGTCATTAACTGCTGTGGCACTTGGGGAGCCCTTGGAGAGAACAACAGGATTGGCTTTAATACTCATTATTTAATACTCATGATTTGCTTTAATACTCATCCCTGCTGGAGGATGGTGGCTTTAACAGCTCTTTAGGAACAATTATTCTGGGGCATGAGGAGAGGCTCCCATCCTCCCATCCCACCCATTCTTCTTGGACCTCATCTGTGCCTCGGGGAGGGATTCCAGCTCCAGTCTTGCATCCTGCCAATGGCCTTTATTGGTTACACGAATGTTGACCTCTTTTTTTAGCTTTAATTCCCAAGCCCATTGCTGAACTTACTCATATATTCATTTTTAAATGATAAAATAAGTATTTTATAGGAACTGCTGAGAAGTTCTTCACTGTATCACTGTATCACTGTCATCCTGTTGTTCATTGATTTACTTGGGCAGGCGCCAGTAACGTCTCCACTCGTCCCAGCCCTGAGATTTTAGCAGCCTCTCCTTACTCGTCTTTCCCAATGATTGGAGGCTCTTTTGGGGTCAGGGGAATGAGACCTGTTATTGTTACTGTTTTTGGCATATTGAATACACCACAGGGAGCTTACCAGGCTCTGCCATGTGGGCAGGATACTATAGGTAGCTTGCTGGGCTCTCCAAGAGGCATTTACATAAATTTCCCTCTATGATGATGTGTCATGCGGCCATCAAGTTGCTGCGTGATCCAGGAATATGTCCACTCATGTGTAAGGCTCGGCCCAAGCATGTGAAAAGTGGCTCAGAGCATGGCGGCGGTTGGGTAGTGGAGGTCGGCTGCTGGGGCTGAGTTCCTTGGGGTGGGGAGGGCTCTCACCTGTCCCCCTTTTGTGCGCCCCTGAATGTAAACAGCCTGGTGTGGAGTCTGGTGGCATGGCTATGGGGGCCTCATTTTATTCTCCCTTCCGGGAGCAGCAGTGTGAATTCTGAACAGTGGCCTATGAGATGATTATCTGGTGCCTACAGGAGGTGGCTTATGGGTGTGACTCATGGGTCGATGAGATTGGGGGAAGCAGGCAGAGGTAAGATGATTTTTTAAAAAATGATTAAAAACAAGATGATTTAAAAAATGTTTTAGGAGACTTGACTGGAGATCTAGCAAAGGACAATAGAAAGGATGCATACTGATCATGAGTATAGACAGTCATTTCAAAGATTTAGATCTAGGCATTGTAAGTAGTAAGAAATTTGGGACATTATGTACCCTAACCAAGCCTCTGTTTTGTAATAAAGTCATAGGGTTGTTATGAGCCTTCACATTCTAAGCATGTAAAGAACTTATTAGTATAGTACTTGGATGTGGCTCATCGTGATTTTATTATAAGAGCATGGAATGTTTCACTATGAAAGACAAATTTCCAGGTGGTCTGAGGCGGGAGCCGTTCATTCAGACACGGTGGCTCCCTTTGAGGAGTCCTGTACTTCCTCAATCTGAGTTGAGATCTCCTGTGTTGACGAGATCTCCTGGGATCTGAAGGACTCGAGTGCATGGGGGGCCTGTGGAGCCTTGATGGACAGACTTGACTGGGGAGTCTGTGGTGTCGGGGTGCCAAGTAGGGGGCGCTGAGGTGCCTGTGCTCCCTGGGTCTTCTTGGCTGCCTTGGTCTTGGCTGCTTTCTCCTCAGGAGTCAATTCTGTTTTTGCTACTACGACCTCCTTGAGCTCCCTGGAACAAGAAGAATACAGTCAGCTCTCACAAGGGACCTGCCCCCTCTGCATCGCTTCCTGACTTCAGGCAGGTATTGGAACTGTCCCCATCGTTTACCCTGTATTACGGCGGAAGATCTCGGAATCCTTGTCACGTATCTGTGACATGCTTTTTTTATGTGTGGCACTGAGCGAACGATTGGTGTCTTTCACCCGCAGGGGCCGCCTTCGCCAGAAAAAGCCATCCTGGAAAAGGCAAGGGGAGCTCCTGATCCTGCATCCCAGTCCACTCCTGTCCTGCCTCAGTGCCCCCTCCTCCCTGTGCTTACCTGACTCTTTCGTTCTGAACTTCTCTTATGAGAACTTCCAGAGGTCCTTGGAGAAAAACACGGACACACATCATTTGTCATTCACCCATTTCCCATGCTTCCTAGGATGGAGGTCTCTGGTCTTGTTGGGACAATTACATGGGTACCTCGGTCTGGAGCCATGATGAGTCCAACCACTATAACCTGACACCTTGAGAAAGATTCCATGCATACCTGTGGCGGTTTTTAGACATTTGTTGGGTCCATCCAAAGGGACCCCATTGTCTCTTGAGAGACCTTGATATGTAGCCTGGCTTGGAAAACAGGCAGGATATTTAGTTCTGCTCACCACCGCGGCCCCAGCAAATGCTGTGTGCAAAGAAAAAACTGCCCACCACACTGAGAGAAAGCACTAGAGTCAGTCCAGAAGCCTTTCCACTGGTTGCCTCTGGATTTAGTCTCTCAGGCACCCTTTACCGGAAGTTGGGTTGGGGGAGGTGCTTCTATCGTCCTAGCTGCTTTATCCCAGATGCTGAACTAGAGTAAATGCCTGTGTGCAGTTAGCCAAGTTCTTTAGCACACTAGCTTTCATCCTGCAGACAATCGCCAGTGAGCAAAGAAGCCACAGGTATCAGCATCAAAGGCAGGAACCACACTGAGGCACGGCGATGGGTTTTGAGTGTGAACAGAGGAGAGAGCAGTCTCGCGCTTTACAGGCAGTGCGTGTGTACAGAGCAAGTGGGCGCTGAGTGGAGATAAGAAACGCAGCTCCCAGTTCAAGGACTCCGGTCATCAATGGAGAGGTCCCAAGGGACAGGGACCATGCTCTTTCCCACTCACCAGCAGTGCACCCCCAAGGGCAAGGTAGTTTCCATTTTCCCTCGGTTCCTTTTTATAAGCGCTAGAGACAGAGGTTGTGGGATGTGCCTCAATAGTAAAGTACTTGGCTTGCATGTGTGAGGCCCTGGGTTCAATTCCTGACACCATGCCGAGCACTGAGGCTGGCGTAGCCCTGAGCTACTGGAAAGATAGTTAAAAGGGTCTTTTGGGCATAAGGCTCCAACTTTGGCCGATGGCACCGTATGGCCTCCCTGAGCACAGGTGGGCTGTGATCCCTGAGAGCAGAGCCACCCCACATGGGGGACTGAGCAGCCTGGCCATTAAGGCCCTAAGACACTAACACTGAACTCAGGCCCAGGTCACAGGGCCAAGTAGCACACGGAAGGGCTCCAGGGTCCCCAAGCACCGGGGGGAGGACCCTCCAGTATAAATGAAAGGTTGTCAGACTAATATTTACCTGGATCTTCCATTTTTAGATCTTCGTCTCTGACCATATATCTGTTTTGAAAAAAAAATCATGATTATCGTGGTGACCAATCTCTATACAGCCTTATTAATTCCATTGCTTTTTGCTGTACCTACCCACTGACATCACTTTTTAAGAACAGGAGTTCTCTCCTGTTCAATGGTCCCTGGGCATGACTTAAGGGGCACAGTTAGGAATACAGCTTAGTGACTGTTTTAGAGAAATTCAGCACATTAATCCGGATAAAAAACTATGAAGTAGGAAACTAAAAGTATCTGCCAAGCCCCAAACACAGAAACATCCTTTTAACAGTGACTGTGTTCTAAACAATGCCAAGAACCAGTCTGATGCCTTTCCCATCGCCGCTATTATCCCCCGTGAGGAGTCCTCATCAATGCAGCTCGCAGAGTCGAGTCTTACGGGAGACAAAACTTGGCTGCATTTGCAATGATTCCTCCCCAAACAAACCAAAACCAATAAAGGTTCTATGAGATATGTTGATTCCTGGGGCTATAGATATCACACTGTGGGTGGGGCACTTGCCTTGAACGTGACTGACCCAGATTCAATCCCAGGACCCCAGATGGTTCCCTCAGCCCCCATTGGGAGTGATCCCTGAGAACAGAGCCAGGAATAAGCCCTGAGCACAGATGGCTGTGGCCCCCAATAAATAAGTAAATCAATATGTCAACTGTTAGAGCGACTTCGACTGAACTTTCAATACTTTAAACATTTCCGTGTTTTTGTCCTTAAGGAGATAAAATGGAACAGTGGAATAAGGAGCACGGGCTGCTTTGCATGTGACCCTCATGTTTGAAAGTGGGATGATGGGGCTGGGGAGTTAGCTCAGTGGGAGAATGCCTGCCTTGCATGCAGGAGACGGGGGTTTGGTACCCAGCATGACAAGAACAGCAAGAATGGAGGGATGCTAATGCTGCCCTTAGAGGACTGCGAGGATTAAACCAGACAACATATAGGAAACGCCTTGTACTGTGGTTGGCATAAATCAGTGCTGCTTGCTGGTGATGTCACAAACGAGCAGCTTACACATATCAAAGGCTCAGAGAGCTCTTCCTCAGCACCGTCACTTCTAATTTATTCTAATTCTTTGTTGGTTGTTGTGGTGGTGCCAGGGATCGAACCCAGGGCCTCACACACGCAAGACAAGTGCAATACCACTAACCTAGATCCCGAACCCCTTCAATCACAGTTTGCTGTTGTTTATTTTTTGAGGCTCTCCCTGGCAGTTGGTGCTTGCGGGAGGGCTACTTCTGGGGTGGTGCTCAGGGACCAGGTAGCGCTATGGCTAGAACCTGGGCTTCCCACTTGCAAGGTGAGTTGAAGTTTTAGTCTTTTGAGTCATCTCCTTGGCCCTCAAATCACTTTTTTAATGAGCCTGCTGGGAAAAGTCAGTGGTGCGTACTTGAACAGAAGACAGATGTGGGCGAGCTCCTGGAGTAACTACCGCTCGCCTGCCATGATCAGAGTAGCCCAGCGCGGGCTCAGGCTGCAGTGCGGGTATGTTTGGTTTGGGAGCCACCCAGCAATATGCAGGAACAATTTTATTTGCTGTTTAGGAGTAGCTCTTGGTGGCCCTTGTGGCTCTAGGGGTGAGGGCGTGTACTGCCGAGGATCGAACCCAGGTCTTCCTCACGCAAAGCATGAAACTAGCCCTCGGAGGGAGCTATCTCCCCAGTCTTAGCTGCAATGTTTTAACTTCATCTACTGAGATGGCGCTTTAACCCAAAGAGATAAATTTCACTTCCTTTTCTCTTTACCTAGGGGGGGTGGGGAGTTGGGGAGTGGGGGGTTGGGAGGTATACCGGGTTTTTTTTTTTGGGGGGGGGTGTTGTGGAATATGTGCACTGGTGAAAGGATGGGTGTTTGAGCATTGTATAACTGAGACATAAGCCTGAGAACTTTGTAACTTTCCACATGGTGATTCAATAAAATAAATTTAAAAAAAAAGTAAAGAGAGCTTACTGCACTGGATCAGCAAGATAACAACTTTATCTTTCAGTCCCAGGAGGGTGGAGACTCTACATTTTTGATCCTTCCAGTCAACAAGGAAAGTAATCAAGGAGTAGAAGAATGTCAGTGAGTGGTGAGTACATCAAACCACTGACATTCTTTTGAATTGCACTGTAGCACCGTCATCCCGTTGTTCATTGATTTGCTTGAGTGGGCACCAGTAATGTCTCCTTTGTGAGACTCGTTGTTACTGTTTTTGGTATATTGAATACACCACAGGTAGCTTGCCAGGCTCTGCCCTACAGGCAGGATACTGTTGGTAGCTTGCTGGGCTCTCCAAAAGGGACAGAGGAATCAAACCCAGGTCGGCTGTGTGCAAAGCAAACGCCCTACCCACTGTGCTATTACTCTGGTTCTGAAAAATAAACTATATTCTAATCAGAACTAAACTGTTTTTTCAAGGCAAAGGGGAAATGACATAAGTATAGTAACTGCTTCCTGAAAACAAATGGAGAAGAGATTAATACTCCTTGTTTTAGCTATTAGTAATTATAACTAGGAAGAAGATCATTAAAAGAGTCAGCTACACTGATGAGAAGACATGATACCTTTCATGCTATAAAGGTAGTCTTTTGTTCTTTGGTGTACAGTCTAAGCAAATCCAAGTTTTTAGTTGAAAAATCTGCTGACCTTGTATTTATCAAACAGAAATACATCTGACACTGAAAGAAAATATGTATGCTTGTCATAGTGCTACACATGTTTATTTTTGTACTTTTCCCTCATTCATAGTCAATAAAAAACTGCCTTCAATTTCCTTAATTCTCCCTTAAAGACCATAGCAATGTACCTTTTAAAACAGTAAAAATAATGACTTAACATAGTTCTCAGGTAATTAGAGCCAATTCAAAAGTTACTGGTGAAAAAAAATTTAGACATTGTGATTTGTAAAACCATTAATAATAGAGTTTAAGGCAATATCAATGTTAACTCCAAAGCCCCCTCCAGTGTCAACATTCCTACACTAATCAAGACCTGAGGCTGTCCCTTTATCCACCCCACTTCCTTTGCAAACTCATGCTTTGCTTTTTAATTTACTTATTATAGTTTGGGCTGGAGCAATAGCACAGCGGTAGGGCGTTCGCCTTTCACGCGGCCGACCCGTGTTCGATTCCTCCGCCCCTCTCACCTCCTCCCGGCAAGCTACCGAGTATCGTGCCCGCATGGCAGAGCCTGGCAAGCTACCCGTGGCGTATTGGATTTGCCAAAAACAGTAACAAATAAGTCTCACAATCAAGAGACATTACTGGTGCCCACTCGAACAAATCGATGAGCAACGGGATGACAGTGACATGACAGTGACAGTGACATAGTTTGGGCCACATGCTTACGGAGTGCTGACTTTATGTGTGTTTTTTTTTTCTTTTTGGGTCACACCTGGCGATGCACAGGGGTCACTCCTGGCTCATGCACTCAGGAATTACTACTGGCGGTGCTCAGGGGACCATATGAGATGCTGAGATTCGAACCCGGGTTGGCCGCGTGCAAGGCAAACGCCCTACCCGCTGTGCTATCACTCCAGCCCCACAGAGTGCTGACTTTAATGATTTTTTTTCCTTTTTGGGTCACACCTGGTGATGTTCAGGGGTTACTCCTGGCTCTGTACTCAGGAATCACTCCTGGTGGTGCTCAGGGAACCATATAAAAAGCAAAAGAGTAAATAAAATAAATAAAAACCATTAACTGGGGCCAGGTAGATAGCTAAGCAGTTAGAGGTGCCTGTGTTGAGTCTTCCCCACATGTGGTCCCTGAGCACCCCCACCAGGTGTGATCCTTAGCACTGTAGGCCCCCAACAGTTTTTTTTTCTAATTGTACTTTCATAAGGTTGTTCACATGAATTGATTACATTCAGGATTTCAACACCAATCCCACCACCATTACATCTTCCCACCATCCTTATTTCAATTTTCCCACCACTACTTAAGCCTACCTGCCACAGGCAGATGCTAGATAGTTTATTTTCTATTGCTTTTTATGAATATCATGACATGTCGCATGGCTGCGAAAGCAGCTGTGTGCTCCTGGAATTCTAAATTTGGAAATGATTGGGGTCCAGAGACACCTCTGCAGTGAGCGAATCCATTCCAAGATTCATTTGTGAGTCTCTGGATCAAGGCCATTTTTTTTTTTTTTTTTTTTTTTTTTTTTTTTTTTCTTTTTGGGTCACACCCGGTGATGCACAGGGGTTACTCCTGGCTCATGCACTCAGAAATAACTTCTGGTGGTGCTCCTGGGACCATATGGGATGCTGGGAATTGAACCTGGGTCAGCCATGTGCAAGGCAAACGCCCTACCCGCTGTGCTATCACTCCAGCCCCCAAGGCCATTAGTGTTCTTAAGTGGCTCCCGGAGGCAGTTTGTGGGCCTGAGAGCCAGGACCCCGAAGGGCGGGAGTCAGGAAGGACCAGCCAGTCCCCGCCCCCTGTGGCCTGGAGGCTTCAGTCTCTGGTACCGTGTACCTGTGCTTTTCTTCTAAAAGTTTGTGACTGCCAGGGGTTCATTTGGAGTAGGCAGAGAGAGAACAGCCGCTCCATCCATGGTGCCCCAGTGCAATCGACACGGCACCCACCAACAGTTCTATATCCTCCGTCCCGAACATGCTTAGAGAAGCATTGCTGGGAGTGCCCCAACACCGCCCCGAGCACTGCTTAGGAGGGGGAGAATCGTTAACTTCAGATTGGTTCTTAGTCTGTGATTCCTGTGCTAGCACATCACCATCTCCTGGGGACTTTTGAAAAGTGCGAAATACCCTGCTCACCTCAAGCTTAATGTATTGAACAAAGTATTGAGATTCAGTTAGATCCCAATAGTTTGTGTTTCAGCAAGTTTTTTGGATCATTCTGATGATTGCCGAAAGTTTGAGAGCCTTGGAAGGCATTCTTTAATATTTCCAGTTTCAAGTACCTGGCGCAGTGCTCAGGAGCAACTCCTCGTTGTGCCTGGGGACCATACGTGGTGCTGGGGATTGACTTGAGGTTGGCTGCAGCATGCAAAGCAAGTGCCTTAACACCCGAACTATCTCTGTTACAGTCTAAATAAACCCAATATAGCGCTTGAGGAACCGGGGCGATTCAGGTCTTACTCTTGGCTTTGTGCTCAGGCATTACTCCTGGCAGGTTTGGGAAACCATACCGAGTGCCAGGGTTCTAACCCTCGTCAGCCACATGTAAGGCAAATGCCCTATCCATTATACTATCTCAAGCCCCCAAATCTTTTGAGGCCGTGACATAAGGGCATTGGTCAAGGTTTTGGATGTTTTTGTGATGCAGAGGTGAGGGAACTATACATAAAAAACATGGGGCCAGGACAATAGTACAGGGGATAGTGCGTTTGCCTGGCATGCGGCTGACCCGGGTTTGATCCCCAGCATCTCTTTTGAATTAAAAAGAAAAAAAGTCTATGTTGAGAGCAGAGAGAGCGCTGAATGGTCAGAGTGCATGCTTTGCATGCAGAAGGGCCAGGCTGGATCCCTAGCTCTGCAAGGTCCCCTGAGCACCACCAGAAGTGACACCCCCTCCCACCTCCGCACTGAGCTGGGGGCAGGCCCTGAACATCGCAGGGTGTAGTCCCCAGATTGCACACAGGAAGACTGCTTTTTGTTTCAGCTCCAGCTTTCTTATCTTAACTTTTCAAAATTATCTAAGAGCTTGTAATTTTGGTTTCACTTCCACAGGGACCTCCAGGGAGTCAGGTTCCTTCGACAAGCCCTGGGATCATCTTTGCAATATGAGAAGCAAGCACACCTCAAGACTGAAGAGGAAAATCAAGCCTCAGTAGGAGGAAAAGGGGCGTTTATTTTCCATTTGTAGCCCTTGAATCGATTGTAAAGACAGACTGAATCTTGGAAGTCTTGGGGCTGGAGCGATAGCACAGCGGGTAGGGCGTTTATCTTAAACTCGGCCAACCCAGGTTCGATTCCCAGCATCCCATATGGTCCCCTGAGAACCGCCAGGAGTAATTCCTGAGTGCAGACCCAGGAGTAACCCCTGTGCATTGCTGGGTGTGACCCAAAAAGAAAAAAAAAAAAACATCTTGGAAGTCTGAATAAACTGTTCTTACCTCAATGAGACCGATAATTATAATCAATATCATCACGACTACAATCACAAATATTACCACGATTGCTTTGGCCTCATGATAGCCATCATGATAGCCATATCCTGGAACTTCTTTTGTGAGCTGAAAGAAAAAGAACAATTGTTTTTATGCATTATTTTTGGGGGTCCACACCCAGCGATGATCAGGGGTTACTCCTGGCTCTGCACTCAGAAATCACTCCTGGGGGAACAAAAGGGATGCTGGGGATAGAATTTGGGTTGGCGAGGGGGCTGGAGCGTTAGCACAGTGGGTGGGGCGTTTGCCTTGCACGTGGCAGACCCAGGTTCGATTCCCAGCATCCCATATGGTCCCCTGAGAACCGCCAGGAGTAATTTCTGAGTGCATGAACCATTAGTAACCCCTGTGCATTGCCGGATGTGACTCAAAAAGCACTGTATCACTGTATCACTGTCATCCCGTTACTCATTGATTTGCTTGGGTGGGCACCAGTAATGTCTCCATTGTGAGACTTGTTACTGTTTTTGGCATATCAAATACACCATGGGTAGCTTGCCAGGCTTTGTTGTGTGGGCGAGATACTCTCAGTAGCTTGCCGGGCTCTCTGAGAGGAATGGAGGAATCGGCTGCGTGCAAGGCAAACCCTCTACCCTACCTGCTGTGCTATTGCTCCAGTCCAAAAAGCAAAAAAAAAAAAAAAAAAATTGGGTTGGCGGCATGCAAGGCAAGAGCCTTACCCACTATCCTATTGCTCCAGCACCCAAGAACAATTAGACAAAAAGATGGGAAGGATTCTTAAACGTATTCTAAAGAATGACTAACTATTATTATGCAGTCTAAAACCCCATTCTCTCATATGAGTGGACTATAGGTTTTGGTTTTGTATGTTTTAGGGTTGTTTTGTTTTTGTTTTCAGCCTATCCCCAGGGTCCTCAGAGCTCCTGCTGGCTCAGTGCTCAGGGGCACTCGTGTTGAGCTTTCTCCTTGGCCCCAATATGTTCTTACAGAGCACACCAGATATGTTACACCATCTTGTCTGTAGCCTTTCCTTCTACAATTTATTTATCTGGTGTGTTAGGTCCTCTCACACCTCTCCTAGGAACAGTGCTACCTTTCTATAAATGAGCACAGGGACCATCATTATTGTAGTCAAAATTGTGTGGCCACAAAAAAGAGAGCGAGCAAGTAAAAGAGGGAGAGCCAAGAGACCCTGGTCTTCCTGCTCGTGTTCTTTCATGGCATGGCCTGAGAGCCGCAGAAGCCCCTGAGCCTAGTCTCTGTGAGATACAGTTACAGAGCTTTCCTGATTGTTATCCAGTGTCAGCCATTCAGTGCTCCAATCCCTCCACCAGTGTACATTACCCCCCAACATCATCCCCGTATCCCTCCTGCCACCTCCCCCCGCCCTCAACCCACCTCTCTCTCTCTCTCTCTCTCTCTCTCTCTCTCTCTCTCTCTCTCTCTCTCTCTCTCCTCTCTGTCCCTCTCTTTCACCTTTTCTTTCCGCCTCTCTCTTTTCCCATTTCTTCCCTCTCCCTTCTCTCTTGCTGTCTCCTCTCTCCTCTCACTCTACACCCCCCTGTTGGACATTATAGTTTGCAATGCAGATACTGAGAGGTCATCATGTTTGATCCTTTACCCACTTTCAGCACACGTCTCCCATCCAGAAGGATCCCTTCCAACTATCATTGTTATCGTGATCCCTTCTCTATCCCAGCTGCCCTCTCTCCCAGCCCTTGAGCCAGGCTTTCAACTGTGGACCATTCATCCTGGTTGTTGTTTCTAACTGTTCTTGGGTGTTAATCTCATACTAAGTTTTAATTTTTTTTTACATCCCATAAATGAGTGCAATCATTCTACGTTTGTCCTTCTTCTGACTTATTTCACTTGTGAGACTCTATGAAAAAAAAAAAAAGTCTGTCCTCACCTCACTTTCGTCTGGCTGTTTCTGTTCACTCTGGCCTTCGGTATTCTCACTAATGTAGTTCTCAGTCTTCCACTGGTCCGTATCCCATTCTGGCTTGGGAACCTTTCCTTCCTCCTGCTCACTGAGAAGCTTCATCAGGAGGCCGGTTTCAGAGAGGATCTTGGCACACGCCACCTGCACCTGGGGCTTAGAGCAGTCCATTTTGAGAGTCCGCATCAAGTGAGCAATGAACTTCCTCACGTTGTTGTTGGGGATAAGGGACCGCAGCTGCTGGATGTATTCCATCTCCAGCTTGTCTCCTGGGTCTGGTTTTTGTGTAACAGAGACGATGTCCGTGGCCACGTTGTGATATTCCCACTGCATCTCGCTGGACTGCTTGACAGTCGGCGTGAGGTTGTCCACCATCGGGGCGTCCTTCTCATGGGAGGTGCCTTTGCTACCGACAGTTTTCTCTTGCAGCGTGATGCCTCTGGTGTTCGCCCCATTTGCAGCATGCGTGCTTTCTGCAGTCTTCTTTCCTGCATGTGAGTGTGAAGGTTGAAAGGACTGGAGCAAAGGTTTGTCCTGATCTCTCCAAGACAGAGACTCCTCTCTTGGCGGGGACTTGATGAGGCTCTTCACCGCAGCGAAAGGAGGCCGCTTGGCGACTCGCACTGGCCTCTCGGGTGCTGATTCTTTCGTGTCCCTATTCGCGCTGGCTTTAGCCCTTCTGCTTCCCAGGTGAGAATAAGATTTCTGAAAATTATAATTTATTTTATTGTGTAGCACGGGGCTGGGAAACTTCATGTTCCGAACCCTGGCATCTGCGTCTTCTAAAACGCGGAAAGTGTCCCTTAGGTCTTTGGGGTTCTCGGGTGGGACTTTAGAAGTGGCAGCAGATGGCCTGCCCATGGAGAATTCTTCCAGGGGCATGGAGAACACCGCCTTGTGCTCCTGGATGGAGTTTGACTCCTCATTGAAGGAGTTTTCCACCAATTTCCTGGGCCTCCCCGTCAAGGGAAGCTCTTTTTTCTGGAGGCCCCCGGGGTCCTTGAGCACGCTGCTCATCTGCAGTGGTTTCCTCTCCCTCTCTGCCACCTTCCCTAAGTGTTTTCTCTTTGGCCAGACAGTTTTCAATTTCTTCGGAAAGATCTGACGGTTCAATTTGGGCCCGAAAAGTATGGAACGGACCAGCGTGGCAGTTTTCTCTCTCTTCCTAGCTTTGTGGACTTTTGCTTGAGTTGCTGCATTTATCAAGCTTTTCAGAAAATGGAGACTTTTCAACTTATTGTATGTTGAATTGTTGGATTCAAGCTGTAGAGACATCGGAATTGTGCTGTTCTTCAAATGAACCCCAGGATTTGCTTTGTCTTTTACATCTTTAAAAAGGAGCTTAAGGAAGGGTAACAAGGTTGATTCAACATCTTTTATGTTACCTTCCTGGAAAAAAGGCATTATGTAATTTAGCTTATTCATCATATCGTTATCATTGAAGTCCAGCTGCTCATTTATGAAAAAGGACATTCTGTCTCTCTCTGATGAGGCCTTGTCCGGTTCTATGGTCAGTTCGGTGCTAGTGTTCTTTTTTCGGGCCTGTAAAGTCTCCATGAACTCCCCTTCTATATTATTTATGGATTCCTCATCTGTCAAAAAGGAAGAGCTTGCTTTTGATCATGAAAGATAACTGGGGAATATTTTGGGAGCATCTACAGACATAAATTTCAGGCAAGTAAATGAGTAATCAGTAAACAAGTGCTGTATTGGTGGGGGGGAGGCACAGGGAAACCCTAAATTGATATCTATGATTGATAACAACAAAAGGAGAAACAAAGTGGTCATCGCTATTTATTCAGAATAAATAGGGCATGAAATCCAGTACATGTCTTTATTATTATTCCACTGGGGGACAGAGTGACAGAAGAGCAGATAAATATTTGTCTTGTATGCAGCCAACCTGGGTCTGATCCCCAGCACCCTATAGGGTCCCTCAAGCCTTACCAGGCCTGACCCCTGAACACAAAGTCAGGAGTAAACTTTGAGCACCTGAGTATGCCCCCAAACAAACAAACACAGAAACAATAATGATATGATTATTCTACTGGTCCCAAAGGATCAAGTGCCCAGAATTCAAGACAAATATTTGTTGCTCAGTTAGACTCTTTACAGATCAACTATGACTTCTGTTTTATTTTTTGGCCATTCCCAGCCATGCTTAGGGGTTGCTCCTGGTTCTGCTCTTAGAATTCTAGGAATTTAGAATTGAATTTTGAATTCAACATAATCTGTTTCCAACTGTATTCTGTGAATCTGAAGGTATTTCAGATCATTAAAAACTAACTAACCTTGGGTCTGTGATTCAGCCACAGCACACAGGATTGAAGCACAGATGACTTAAATAACATGCATCTTAGAGATAAGTGACCTTCCTCTATGATTAGGGTGGAGTGTTTTAGATAGATAAAATTGAAGATTAAAACTGCGCAAGTTCCAAATTCTGTTTTAAAATCTACATTTTTTGAGTAAAAAAATGCCTATTTTAATGTCTACCTGCTCTCAATGCTTATTGGTTTATATAGAGTTAAACATTGAACTACTTTAATAATTTATTCTTTATGCTGATAGTTTTACTCTTTTAATAACCCAATTTAATACTTAAATCCATGTTAGAGTTTATCTTATCACTGTTATGAGCTAATTGAAAAATAGTACCATCAATCACTATTAACATTTGAAAACTTTACATAATGTATCACAGGGAGAGCAACGGGATTAGTTCCTGGTATTTCAAACAAATCACATATATTTGGCTCTTCTTTAGGTTTATCAGAGAAACTATTTAATAAATTTTACAGATATAATAATGGAGTTACTAGATAATTCAACCCTGAGTTAGAGAAGCATAAGAATAAGCCCAAGAAATTTGAATAGTTTAATGGACTACAAAAATAATCATTTTTTAGTTAGTTATCTTATGGCTCACAATTATCATGTGTCTGACAAAAGTTTAATAAAACTAGCCTGATCTTGATCATAATATGTACTAATCAAATATGTAAAAAGATATATGATAAAGTTTATACTTGGTGCTCAGAATTCATCGAAAAGATAAACTACACTTGAAAAATAATTGAGGTTTTTTTTGGGGGGCTACCTAGCAATGCCTAGGGGTTACTTCTGGTTTTGCACTCAGAAATCACTCATGATAGTGTTTGGGGGGCCATTTGAGATGCTGGGGATTGAATCCGGGTTGGTTACATGCAAGGCAATCACCTTACCCGCTTTACTATCTCTAGCCCAAGAGAAAACATCTTTATAATGGTTAAATTTTTACTTTAATTAAATTTTACATGTGTCTATTACTTATACTTGTTTGCATAATTGTTGATAGCATACTTTTTAAGTAATCTAGAACCACCTTATGAAAGTAGATAAATGCCGGGCTAGAGAGAGAGTACAGAAGGTAAAGCATTCACTTTGCATGTGTCCAACCCAGATTTGATCCCTGGAATCCCACATGTTCCCTGAACACCAGCAGAAGTAATTCCTGAGTGCAGAGCCAGGAGTAATCTCTGAGCATTAATGCGTGTTGCTCCCAAAAGCAAATTAAAAATTAATCAACAAATCTTTTTTTGGTAATTATGGCCACCAGGCTGCAGCGATAAGAACAGCAGGTAGGGTGTTTGCCTTGCACCTGGCTGATTCCTCCATTCCTCTCGGAGAGCCTGACAAGCTACCAAAGTATCCCACCCACATGGCAGAGCCTGGCAAGCTCCCTGTGGCGTATTTGGTATGCCTAAAACAATAGCAACAAGTCTCACAATGGAGACATTACTGGTGCCCGCTCAAGTAAATCGATGAACAAAGGACGACAGTGCTACAGTGCTGCTCTCAGAAATTATTCTGGGTGGTGCCTGGGGGACCACATGGGAATCTGGGAAGGAAACTTGGGTTGACTGCATGAAAGATAAGCACCCTCGGTCTGGAGCAATAGCACAGCAGGTAGGTTGTTTGCCTTGCATGCAGCCAATCTGCGTTCGAATCCCAGTATTCTATATGGTTCCCTGAACACTGCCAGAGCCAGGAGTAAACCCTGTGCATTGCCAAGTGTGACTCAAAAAAGCGTAAAAAAAAAAGGCAAGCACCCTCTCCATTATACCATCTCTCTAGTCCCTCAACTATGATTTATTATACTCCCATACCTTTATCCTGTCCTGCCCATAAAAAGAGAGAGGACATTTCTCTCTACCTCTTTTGGGTGCTAATATTCTTATTACCATCATAGACGAAGAAGAAATTCCTCCAGAAATCAGGTCCTCATCTGAATGCACCCTTTCTCCCCCTACCCACTAAATCTTTTGCTGATTAGCCCTTAGCCTCATATTGTTGAATCTGGGCAGATGTCTAAGGATATGTTAATGGATTTGCCAGAGTATATGTCAATGTGCAATGTTGAGAAAATCTAGATGCTTGGGAAACTGTATAGGATGCCGGCAATGGAACCCAGGTCATCTGTGTGCAAGGCAAGTCCCCTACCCACTGTACTATCTCTCTGGCCCCGGAAATAATATTGGAGCTCCCAAAATTGGGGAAAACAACTCTTATTAGATGTGTATTTTGCCTTTACCTACTTCCTACTATTTTCAGCTCTACTTTAGGGAACCGTACAAAGTTTCTGACTGCTTGAAGATCAAGTATAACATTGTGCAGTTGGGTTTCTTTTGGGGGGAAGTGGGGCCAAACCCAGAAATGTTCAGGGGTTACTTCTGTCTCTGTGCTCAGGGATCACTCCTGGCAGTAATTGGGGACCATCTGGAATGCTAGGGATCCAACCGAGGTCTACTGTATGGAGGGCAAGTGCCCTAGCTGCTAGACTCTCTCCAACCAAACTTTAATGAAGAATTAAAAATGCTTTTGGTGGTGGTGAAGTTTAGAGGGGGAGTTAAAGGAAGTGAGGAAGAAGCATGGACTTGCAAAGAGTCCCAGACTGGGATCACACGATGTAGGCATTAGGCACATTTAACACTTTTAGTTTTGCTGTTCCTCACCTAAAAAAATAATATTAGTATTGTATTCTGAATTTTGATTGCTTGGTTTAGTTATTCTCTAAATAAAATCACTGCAATTGGGGTAACGTGGTTATAATAGTACCAATGCAATTGGTTTCCATGTACAAAGTGAACTTCCCTGGACCACCGCTGAAGTGCCGAGACACCATGGTCCGTACAGCACCTCCAGTCTGACTCTTCTTCCCGCCACCCCACTAGGTTTGATGTTCATCTTATGAAAAGTGTTTCCTAAATGATTCTTCTGCCCACCTCTGAAAAGGGAGTAATAGACTTTCTAAAAGTTGATTTTAAAAATAACACTAGCTTTGTGTAAGAAGCAAAGTGATTTGATGTGCCCAATTGCTGATAGCGAATCTGATTCATAATATCCCAGCGTGAAAACACTTTTGTGGGCGGGGTATGTGTATGTGTGTGTGTATGTGTGTGTGTGTGTGTGTGTGTGTGTGTGTGTGCGCGCGTGAGTGCGTGAGCACGTGTGAATGTGCCACACTCAGCGGTGCCCAAGGGATACTCCCAGCAGTGCTTGGGAGACTTTTGTGGGGGTTGAACCCACACCTCCCACATGAAAAGCATGTGGTGCAACCTATTGATCTATTTTCCTAAAAGCACATTTTGGAAGTTATGAAGCTAAGGTCAGTAAACTTACTGTGTGGAAAGATACTTAAGAGCACCTGAGTGCTTTGTAGATGGAAGGGTTAAAATTCAAAAAAGTCTCAGAGGTGGGGATGGTCTAAGAATCCCGGAGACCATACATCCTTAGAAGGACTGAGTGGCAACCTCTGCTTAGAAAACCAGAAATTCTCAGTCTCTAAGCAAAACTTTCATAAGACAGTATGACTTGTACTTGCCTATAAAATTACAAAAACACATGCAATAAAATACCTACACCTGTCCTGTGAAGAAAAGGGCTCTTGAGATCTGTTCTATATAAAATCTGCTTACAAACTGCATTCTGTGGCTGAGCTCTCATCTGGAGGACCAGTACCTTGCCCGGAGTGTGGCCCTCATTTGTGACCATTAGTGTTAGCTCCCGTCCCCACTTTCATCTCTTTTCTTCCATTCCTCTTGTCTTCAGGTCATGCATAGACTGTTAAGGTAACGATGTGACTGAGATGCAGACTTTTACCAAGGGAAATCGTTCTTAGAAATATAGGGAGTTGAACTCTGAATAAAAATAATGCAACTGCATAATCAGTTTAAAATGGACCATCAGTGATTAAACTTAAAATGAAACATAAATTAAAAAGCTATCAGCAGGCAATTCAGACTCACCACAGTGTGTGCTGCTGGTACATTCACAATGTAGTTTGACTACTTTGCAGACAGAGTCTATTTTATTCTTAAATTGGCAGAGGCAGCAGGTGAGATGCCTAGGTAAGATCCTATGAATGAAAACACAGAGAATTAAGTGCAGAGTAAAGGGGTTACTGTAATAGGTAGAAGAGGCAGCCAAAGCCACTGTGCAGCTATTCAAAATGTTCCTGAGAACCATGGATGAGGCGCTGCTCGAACTCGGTGGTGGTGGGAACCCAACTGGGAGGTGATGCATGCAAAGTGTGTACCTGAACTCCTCTACTATCACTTCAGCCCTCAGAAAATTGAGTTTTGTTTTTTAGTCATATCTGGTGGTGCTCAGGGGTTTCTCTGGCAGTCCGCTCAGGGATCATTCCTTGCAGGCAGAGAATGCATAGACAGTGCCAAAGACTGAACAAGGGTTATTCACATGCAAAGCAAATACCTAACTCACTATCTTATCTCTCCAGCTCCCAGATAACAATAACATAAAAATGCCAGTTATAACCTGGGGAAATCTGAAAGCACTTTTCCAGACTGTAAAAAAAAACAGGGACTAGAGTAATAGTATAGTGTAGCAGGTCTGGCATTTGCTTTGAGCACGGTCGACCTGGGTTTGATCCCCAGTATCCATGAGACACCAAAAGTGTCTCTTGAGTATCTCAATTTAAAAATATTTTTAAATGGGACGAAGAAATGAACAGAAACTTTTCCAAGGAAGAGATATGAATGACCAAAAGGCACATGAAACAATGCTCTGCATCACTAATCATCAGGGAGATGCAAATCAAAACAACCATGAGATACCACCTCACACCACAGAGAATGGCACACATCCAAAAGAACAAAAGCAACTGCTGTTGGAGAGGATGTGGGGAGAAGGGGACCCTTCTACACTGCTGGTGGGAATGCCGACTGGTTCAGCCCCTTTGGAAAACAATATGAACGCTTCTCAAAAAATTAGAAATTGAGCTTCCATTTAATCCAGTAATACCACTACTGGGAATATATTCTGGAGAAACAAAAAAGTATAGTCGAAATGACATCTGCACTTATATGTTCATCGCAGCACTGTTTACAATAGCCAGAATCTGGAAAAAACCCGAGTGCCTGAGAACAGATGACTGGTTAAAGAAACTTTGGTACATCTATACAATGGAATACTATGCAGCTGTTAGAAAGGATGAAGTAATGAACTTTGCATATAAGTGGATCAACATGGAAAGTATCATGCTAAGTGAAATGAGCCAGAAAGAGAGGGACAGACATAGAAAGATTCCACTCATCTGTGGAATATAGAACAACAGAGTAGGAGACTAATACCCAAGAATAGTAGTATATAATACCAGGAGGTTGGCTCCATAGCTTGGAATCTGGCCTCACATGCTGAGGGAAAGTCATCCCAGATAGACAGGGGAACACCAAGTAATATGTGATTGGAGATCCTGCTCGGAAGGGAGATGCGTGCTGAAAGCAGACTAGAGACTGAACAGGATGACCACTCAATACCCCTATTGCAAACCACAACACCCAAAAGGAAAGAGAGATATCAAATTGGAATGCCCCGCCACAGAGGTGGGGTGGGTGGGGGGGATGGGATTGGAGGTGGGGTGGGAGTGATACTGGGTTTATTGGTGGTGGAGAATGTGGAGAATGGACACTGGTGGAGGGATGGGCTCTTAAACATTGCATGAGGGAAAAACAAGTACGAAAATGTGTGAATCTGTAACTGTACCCTCACTGTGAATCACTAATTAAAAAAAATTGAAAAAAAAATAAAATCACACCTCAATTAAACATAGCTTAAGAAAAATAAACAAGCAGGGGTATGATGCCAGCAGCAGGTCAGTCTATACCTGCGGAGCGAGTGCATCAGCAGCCAGATGGACCCTTCTGGCTTCCTGATAACCCAAAATTGCTGATGTACCTGTGGCTGAACTCCAACAACTTAGGGCAAGTTTACCAAGAAACTAAGCAGCCAAAAGTTTGGTATGTGGGAGCCAACCCACAAACCACATCTGGCTCAGTTATACAAGTTAATTTACCGGCCATATTTCAGAGACCCATAAATCTCAAAAAGAGATCAAAAGCCGCACTTAGGGCTGGTCGTGAGGCGCCCTACGGCTAAGCCGGCATACCCTGCAGAGCATATGCCAATAGTTTATTTCTCTGGAAAAGATAGAAACAAGGGCCACGATCCAGAGACACACAAAAGGATCTTTGAACTGAGAAGCTCTCTGCGAGATGCCTCCGGACTTTAAGCCAGGCCAACTTCACTGGGGAGCCTCAGACAGAGGCAGGCATCATCCCTCCACCTGCCCCTTAAAAACCCCGACAGCCACCAACTTCCAGAACCCAATGAGAAGTGCAGGTACGAAGGTTCAGTGACAGCAAATTCCAGGCCTCAAGGGATAGGGGATGGGCCTGTCCCTCTCATGCCCCCGACTCCCCGTGGGAACCTGGAGGTCATGCCCACAAACTGCCTTCGGCTGCCACTTAAGCTCTTTAATGATCATGATCCAGAGATACACAATTTCTGAACTGAGCAGCTCTCTGCAGAGATTTCTCCACACCTAATTATTTAAACTTTTAGAATTCCAGGAGCACACAGCCCTCTTGTGGCCGTATGACATCTTATACTATTCATAACAAGCAATGCAAAAGAGCATGGGGGAGACTGTCAGCCAGAGGCAGGGGGAGGGGTGGGACTGGGAGGGATACTGGGGACATTGGTGGTGGAAGATGTGCACTGGTGGAGGGTTGGGTGTCTTATCACTGTATGACTGAAACTCAAAAAGGGAAGCTTTGTGACTGTATCTTACAGTGATTAAAAAAAATTAAAAAAGGTGTTAGGCTGGGAAACTCAGTCGGGCCCCCCAGGGCTTAAAGCGCGGCCCGGGAGAGCGGGCCCAGATGACCGGGTGGGCTCCGTGCGGTATCGGGGAGGCGGGCCCGTCACCTGGCCTCGGTGCCGCGTCCGGCCGGGGGCTTAGGGCACACGCCCCGGACCCCAGGGCTCCGCAGACGGGCCGGCGGCCCCTGCACCCCGGGGAGCTCCAGGCATCTGCTCTGGGCGCGCGGCTGCAGCGACACACTGGCAGCAGGGGTGTGTGTGTTTCTGTGTGTGTGTACACAATGACACAATGGAAAGAGTTCAGGATTGTTGCGGGATGGGTGTGTGTGTGTGTGTATACGTATGCACAATGAAAACAGTTCAGGGTTGTTACAGGATGGCAATTTGCAGGGTTGCATGATGCAGCACCCCAGGGAGAGAGGGGTGTGTGTGTGTGTGTGTGTGTGTGTGTGTGTGTGTGTGTGTGTGTGTGTGTGTGTGTGTGTGTGTGTGTGTGTGTGTGTACGTATGCACAATGAAAACAGTTCAGGGTTGTTACAGGATGGCAGTTTGCAGGGTTGCATGATGCAGCACCCCAGGGAAAAAAAAATTAAAAAAATTAAATTAACATTCTGAATAAAAAATAGTAATGTGGAGTTCATGCCAAATTGAATTAGCTTAATTAATGGCTGAATAAATAGTAGTACTCCTACATTAAAAAAAAAAGAGAAACAAAAATAAAAAGTCTTAAAAAACAAAGTGAAAATAAATGTCAGAAAAATCAACTTACAGTTTTTCCAATTCAAGAGTCATCATGAGGATGTTTTGGACTGGTCCAAGCGACACTTGTGTTGCTCCCATGTCTCTGAGGGACAAAGCACAAGCATGATGAGAATCCAAATACAGAAGCTCTAGAGTTAAATAGATGAGATTAAAGAGGCATAACTTTGATTCTGGCTTCGCTGTAAAGCCAGGTCAACTGCTTACTCTAGACCATAATTCCAGAGAGCTCTTACAGAAATAAGAGATTTCTCTATCATCAAATTAATGACAATTTGGTAGACTAAATAAATTTCCTTCCTTCTTTCCTCCCTCCCTTCTTCCTTCCTTCCTTCTTTCCTTCCTTCCTTCCTTCCTTCCTTCCTTCCTTCCTTCCTTCCTTCCTTCCTTCCTTCCTTCCTTCTTTCCTCCCTTCCTTCCTTTCTTCCTTCCTCCCTCCCTCCCTCCCTCCCTCCCTCCCTCCCTCCCTTCCTTCCTCTAAATAAATTTCCTTCCTTCCTTCCTTCCTTCCTTCCTTCCTTCCTTCCTTCCTTCCTTCCTTCCTTCCTTCCTTCCTTCCTCCCTCCCTCCCTCCCTCCCTTCCTTCCTTCCTTCCTTCCTTCCTTCCTTCCTTCCTTCCTTCCTTCCTTCCTTCCTCTAAATAAATTTCCTTCCTTCCTTCCTTCCTTCCTTCCTTCCTTCCTTCCTTCCTTCCTCTAAATAAATTTCCTTCCTTCCTTCCTTCCTTCCTTCCTTCCTTCCTTCCTTCCTTCCTTCCTTCCTTCCTTCCTTCCTTCCTTCCTCCCTCCCTTCCTTCCTCCCTCCCTCCCTCTCCTCCCTCCCTCCCTCCCTCCCTTCCTTGCTTCCTTTCCTTCCTTCCTTCCTTCCTTCCTTCCTTCCTTCCTTCCTTCCTTCCTTCCTTCCTTCCTTCCTTCCTTCCTTCCTTCCTTCCTTCCCTCCCTTCCTTCCTCCCTCCCTTCTCTTGTCTCTTCCTTCTCTTGTCAATTTAGACTTCTCTTTCTAAATTGCATCTACTTCGTTTAATGTTTCTTTTTCATGTGAGCTGGGGGTGGCCTTGGATTTTGGCCACATCTGGCAGTACTTGGGAGATATGTTGGGTGCTGTACTTGTGGGTTGCACTGAGTAGAACTCTGGGGAACACATAAGGTGCCAGAGATTGAATCCAGGCCTCCAGCACCCAGTGCACAGGCTCCAACCACTCACCTATCTGGTCCTCTTTTATTTACTTTCTTTTTTAAATAATGTTTACATTATTACTCGTTATTTTCTGGAATAAATAATACTTCTACACGCATCTGTATGTTTCTTATCTATATGTACTCAACATTGCTCTTTTCCTCTTTTGGCTGTTACCCATGTACATTATTTCTTAATGTTTTCCTTTGAAAATAAATCTCATTTCAACAATCCAGTGTTAAAATTAAAAATATAACTTTTAAATTCAATGCAAGACACATAATCTATGACAGAAATGGAGAAAAATAAAGACAGCAAATCATAGCAGAAATCATATGAACTACAAAGCTATTACAATACTTACAGATATTTTAATGCTGGTAATTGAAAAAGATATGAATCTTCAATAGTTGTTAGAGGATTATGACTGAGAATTCTAAAAAATACAATAAAATGAAAATTATCTGCATAATCAGTAACTAGGATTGAAGTTTTTATTTATTTTACTGGCATGGAACTTGAAGGTAAAAAACATTATTTTCTGTGATTATCTATAATCACACTTAGAATCCATAAGGCATTCCCCCTCCCTTTTGTAAATCTTTTTTGGTCTCGCCAGTGATGCACATGGGTTACTTCTGGCTCATGCACTCAGGAATTACTCCTGGTGGTGCTTGTGGGACCATATGGGATACTGGGAATTGAATCCGGGTCACCTGTGTGCCAGGCAACCGCCCTACCTGCTGTGCTATTTCTCCAGCACTAAGCATTCTCCCTTTGGAAAACACTCAAGTCTCTAGATGATAAAGTAAAGGGGAAACGGGGGGTGGGGTGGGTGGAGAGGAGTGGGAAACAAAACAAATCTACCGAAAAAAAATATATATGCTAACAAATTTTCCCAAGTTGAAAACCCTAGGAATAGGGGCCAAATAGTACAGCAAGTAGGGCACTTGCCTTGCATGCAGCTGACTTGTACGTTTCATCCCTGGAATCTTATATAGGCCCCAGAACACACCGGAGTGATCCCTGAGCACAGAGTCAGGAGTAAGCCCTGGGAACCACTGGGTGTGTCTTCCCATCACCCCCAAAGAAGTAAGAAAACCCGAGGAGTGATGATGTCTGCAGGAAGTCCTTGCTCTGAAGCAAATATTATTTCTTTTTCTTTTTTTAAAAAAATTTATAATGTAGGAGTACTGCTAGTTATTCAGCCATTGATTAAGCTGATTAAATTGGGCATTAGCTCCACATTACTTTTTTAAAATTTTTTAATTCTATAAGTTAGTTCACAATGTTTGATTTCACTCAACATTCAAACACCAATGCCACCACCATTACACCTTCCCTCCACCAAATTTGGGATGTTTCCATCCCAAGCCCTGAACCCTGTCACAAAGCACAACCGAAGTAATATATTTTGTATTGTCTGTTATGAAGAACTGCTGAGCATTCTTACAAAAAAGTGTTCATATAGGAAACAGTGTGAACATTGTTCTATTTTGGCAGAAACCATTAAGACATTCTGGAGGATATCACTAGCATGTTGTTGAACTTTGGGTGGTGTGAACTTTGGTATACATATCTGAAAATATGTATATATGCATATATATATTTCCCCATATGACTTATTGCCTACTATCTGAACTCCATCAAATGTGGTGTTGTAATTATGGAGAATGGGTAGGAAGTGTTTTATGACGTGTTGTGCTGCCACTTTTGCCGCTGCACAATCCAGGAATAAGTTTGCTCATAGGTGAGGCACAGCCCAAGCGCATGGGGCATAAAAAGTGATAAACAGGAGAAGAGATGAACAGGAACTTCCTCAAAAAAGAATACAAATGGTCAGGGACCGAGAGATAGCATAGTGGGTAAGGTGCTTGCTTGGATGCAGCAAACCTGGGTTCAATCCCCAGCATCCCATATGGCCCCCGAAGCAACATCAAGAGTGATTACTAAGTGCAGAGTTGGGAGTAAGCCCTGAACATGGCCAACTATGGCCCAACTCCCAGCCCAAAAGAAATACAAATGACCAAAATGCATATGGAAAAAAAGGTTCTATATCACTAATTATCAGAGAAATGAAGATCAAAGCAACAGTGAGATATCATCTCATACCACAGAGACTGGTACTCATCAAAGAGAACAACAATAACTAGTATTGATCAGCATTTGGGGGAACAGGGCCCCTCATTCACTGCTGTGAGAATGCTAACTGATCCAGCATTTTTGGGAAGACAATATGGACATTCCTCAAAACACTAAGAATTAAACTTCCATATGACTGGCAGAGGAACCCAGGTGTGCGGGACCCGGGGCTTAGATCTCCAAGGCTGCTCGGATCGGGACTAGGCCTCTTGCACCCAGATTCTCCATTTTCCAGTAGCTAGACAGTCACACCCAGAAATCTCCCCCAACACACACACACACCATGTAATCCCTTCAATGCAAACATCCAGAGAATATAAAACCAAGCTTTCTGAAGCGTGCAGATGCAATCACACAACATCTGATAGCCTAGTTATCCCTCTTGGAAAACCTGGCAAATTACTGAGAGTTTACTGCCATTAAGGAAAGCCTGACAAGCTCCCTGTGGCGTATTCATATGCCAAATACAGTAACAATGATGGGTCTCATTCTCCTGACCCTGAATAGCCTCTAATGAGGCACCATTGGGAAGGACAAGTAAAGAGAGGCTGCTAAAATCTCAGGACTAGGATGAAGGAGCCATTACTGGGCCCACTCAAGCAAATCATTGATCAACGGGATGACAGTATATACATACCTCGCAGAAAGCCCGGCAAGCTACCGAGAGTATACTGCCCACTTGGGCAGAGCCTGGTAAGCTACCTGTGGCGTATTCGATATGCCAAAAACAGTAACGATAGGTTCCATTCTCCTGACCCTGAAAGAGCCTCCAATCATTGGGAAAGACAAGTAAGAAGAGACTGCTAAAATCTTAGGGTTGAGAGGAATAGAGACGTTACTGGTGCCCGCTCGAGTAAATCGACAAACAATGGGATGACAGTGATACAGTGATGACCCAGAAATTCCACTCTTGTGAATATATCCTAAGGGCCCAAAAGCACAATGCATAAAAGACGTCTGCACTCCTAGGTTCATTGCAGCACTATATACAACAGCCAAAATATGGCAACAGTCCAAATACCAACAAACAGATGACTGGATAAACTATGGTATAGATACACAATAGAATATTACCCAGCTATAAGAGGAGATAGAGTCATGCAATTTGCTGCAATGTGGATAGATCTGAAGAGTTTCATGCTGAGTGAAATCAGTCAGAGGGAGAGGAACGGACTCAGAACCATCTATCTCAAACTTTGTAGGGGAACCTCAAATGTCCAATGCCACGGAAACAAAGAGCTGAACTGATCTTCAGTAGGAAACTTGCCACTGGGGCAGAGGTGGGAGATAAGTTAGTGAGGGGAACAGTAGGACAATGAGATGGCTGGAGAAAGCGCCTGGTACAGGGGCAGAGGGGGCGTGGGGGAGGGAGTGGGGGAGATGGGTGTACAGTGAGTAGGGCACTTAAAATTCACAGCTCCCAAAGTGAATTTTAAAATGACTATAATAAGCATGAGAAGATAGTTAATGTCTTGCCATTAGCAGAACATAAATCCAAGCCACAATCAGATACTACTTCATACCCAGTAAGATGGCTAAAAGCAGACAAAAGTGCAACCAGGGTGATGGAGAAATTGAAATCCTTATGCACTGCTGGTGAAAATATAAAAAGAGGCACTGCAGAAAAGCTTGATGGTCCCTCAAAAAAGTTAGCCATAGTTACCAAAGACTCAGCAATGTAATACCTGGATATGTGTCCAAGAAAAATGGAAACGTGTAAATACTCAAAAATGAGTATTCATAGTCGAAAAATGGAAGGGGCACCTGAGCACATGCTTTGCATATCAGTACTTTCTCTGGCTGACTTCTTCTGCATTTTAAAATGTATGCGCACACCTAGCTCATTCATTGCCTCTTTTATATTCATGACCTTATCTTTATGCTTTATGGAGTAAACTGTGGCAAAAGGACTAAGAAGTATGACTTAGAGGTAAAACACTTGTCTTGCAGGAATAAAATCTGAGGTTCTATCCCCAGCCCGGCAAATAAAGGAGCAACAGTTTTTATCAATCTCAGAGGGCATGACTGAGTTGGGGAGTTCGCTCAAAGTGGCAGAGCAGATGCCTGGCATTTGCGAGGGGCTGAATTTGACTCCTGGTATAATCAGATCCGTGAGCACCACCATAATTGGTTCCTAGGTCCTTTGGACATTATTGGAGAATCCTATTTAAAAATCAACAAAAAGAGGGTTCAAACAAACAAACCAAAAAGGGCTGGTGTAAATGCCTTGCCCAAGGGGGTGGGGTGGGCAGGTTCATGGCACTACATGGCCCCCCTCAAGCACCCCCTCAAGGCCCAGCACCCCATGAGCACTGCAGGGTATAGTCCAAAAACAGTAAAAAAGACTGATCTCTTTCAGTGACCAAAAACCTTTCTTTGGGTTACTGGGCCACACCCAGCTGTGCTCAGGGCTGACTCCTGGCTGTGCACTAAGGGATCAGCCCCAGTGGTGTTCTGGGGAGCACATTCAGTGCTGGGGATTACATATGGGTCAGTGACGTGCAAGGCAAGTGCCCTCCCAACTGTACCATCTCTCTGGCCCCAGGCAGTATTACTTCAAATGCCCTTTTGAAATAGATCTTATCTGGGGACTCCGGCTTGACCCCCTCACTGCAAGCATTCAGCCTGGAATTCAATCCCCCGTGTCACCACATTGGCTGAGTGAGATTCCTGGCAGCTCTGGGGGGGTCTGAGTCTTGCAGCTCTGCCATTCCTTGTCCCTGGCAATTGTTTACCAGTTGCACTGCAGTCAGTCAGAAGCACCTTAACATCACAACAAAAGAGGCCCAATCCCTGGCAGGCAACACTACTAAAAGGTGTGGAAACACTGTTGAGTATGCTACCTCAGGATAGAAAAACATTCAAAAGGACACATGAACACACATTCTTCGCAGCACTCAGTGCAATAGCTAAGATACGGAATCAGCGTAGGTGTCCAACGACAGGTTTGTGAAGATGTGGAATAGATATGCAGTGAAATACTATGCAGCTGCAAGAAACGATGAAATCGTGTAATTTGCTGCAACCTGCTAGGAACCAGAAGACATCATATTGAGTGAAGTCAGATGAGGATAGATAAAGGATGATCTCACTTCTCTGTGGTAGATAGAATAACTGGATGAGGGAATGCAATGCAGTAGAAGAGGATGGCTAGATCAGTCTTGACCCCAGAGTACAGGGAGGAGAATGAGAGCAAAGCAAAGAAATCAACAGGTGGTAGAAGATAAAGGGCGGAACAAGGGCCAGGGCTTTATTTTACCAATGATATGGGAAAGTGGTATAGCTCTCTACCCAAAGCACAGGCTCAACACTGAAAACATGAGCCTTAAAGAACCACCACTGGGTCAGAGCAACAGCCCAACAGGTAAGGCTCTTGCCTTGCACATGGCTGAACTGGCTTCAATCTCCAGCAACCTATATGGTCTCCTGAGCCTGTGAGGAGCAACCCCTAAGTACAGAGCCAGGAGTAATCCCTGAGCACCATTGGGTGTACTCCCCTGCCCCCCCCCCAAATAAACTATAACCACTGAACCTTGAAATGTGCCTGTCAATGTGGCAGATTGGGTGTAGGAACACTGGTGAAGGGAAGTGTAGGAACACTGGTGGTGGGATTGGTGTCAAAATATTGTATGCCTAAAACCTAACAACCATGGTGGAAATGCCGACTGGTCCACTCTCTTTGGAAAACAATATGGGCATTCCTTAAAAAACTAGAAATTGAGCTTCCATACGAGCCCACAATACCACTTCTGGTAATATATTCCAAGGGTACATAAAAGCACAGTAGAAATGACATCTGCACCTGTGTGTTCATTGCAGCAGTGTTCACAATAGCCAAAATCTGGAAACAACCAAAGTGTCCGAGAACAGACAACTGGTTAAAGAAACTTTGGTACATCTACACAATGAATACTATGCAGCTGTTAGGAAAGATGAAGTCATAAAATTTGCTTATAAGTGGATGGTCATGGAGAGTATCATGCTAAGTGAAATGAGTCAGAAAGAGAGGGACAGACAAAGAATGGCTGCACCCATTTGTGGAATATAAAATAACATGAGACTGATAACCAAGGAGAGTAGAGAGAAGGGCCAGGAATATTGCTCTGGGTTGGAAGCCTGCCTCATGAGCTGGGAGAGAAGGCAGCTGGAATAGAGAAGGGATCACTAAGTCAATGATGGTTCGAAGGATCATTCGAGATGGGAGATGTGTACTGAAAGTAGATTAAAAAAATCAAATGCGACGATCTCTCATTATCTATACTGCAAATTATAATGCCCCAAAGTATAGAGAGAGTATGGGAAACATTGCCATAGAGGCGGGGAGGGGATTGGGATTGTGGAGAGGGAAGATACTGGGGACATTGATGGTGGAGAAAGTGCACTGGTGGAGGAATGGGTGTTCAATCATTGTATGACTGAAACTCAGATATGAAAGCTTTGTAACTGTAGCTCACAGTGATTCAATAAGAAACAAACAAAACCCCAACTCTCAATAACTTTGTAAATCGTGGTTCTTTAAATATATTTTAAAAAAAAGAGATGTGCACACAGTGGACTTCATGTCTGTCCCCCAATCCCCCAGGATACCTGAACGAACATGGATACTTAGTTGGGGACAGAGTCACACTGTCCTCTTGCTAGGGACCACAGACCCTGTAGTGGCTTCCATCCCAGGTCACTGTGGCTGAGCAGATGGCTCTCTGCCAGTGGGCACGGTGGAGTTCAGTCTCAGGAAAAGCAAGACCCCCAAGAGACACATGAATCCACTTTGAAATTCAGGCAACGAAGGTCTTTGCTGATCTTTGATATAAAAGAGAAATGGTGCACAAGAACCATGCCAAGAAGTGGCGCCCCTGACAAGCACAGGTGTGAACACTGCTCTTAGAATGTTCTTGTATAGAATAGAATAGAAGAGCGACCCCTGGTGGCCGTGTGTGTGAGCTCCCCGCCCCCAAAAGCACAGAGGCCTTTAGCAAACATCGTCCCAGGGGGCAAATGCCTGGCCCTGATGTAGGATTTCCGGTGAGCACCGCAACTGAATATGAGCATCACAGCCAGGGTGTATGACCCTCAGACATCTCGCAACAATAAAGATGAGGAGGAAAGGTAAAACCTGTTTGGGGCTGGGGGGGGGGCAGCGGAAGACTAAAGGGAACAGCTGGACCACATCTGGGTGGTGCTCAGGTGTGACCCCTACAGTGCTCCAGCAGCAGTACTAAGTTGAAATAGAAGATATCTCCCTATAAGGATGGGAAGGAAAAGACACACTTGGTAGACAGTTCTTGCTGAATGTGACAAACTTAATTTTCTAACAATAACAAAGAAATCAGTCACCCCTAAACCATTCCAAGGTCCTGAGCAGTCTTCCTCTTTAAGGTAGAAGCTTTTGAACGGTGAGAAGCTGCTGCCAGGATTTCAGTACATACCCCAAAGTGATAACAATGCCTTAGAGTAAGCTCTCGTGTGGACACTCATCTAAAGACAGGCCATTATGCTATGTGGCTGGGAGAGCGTGAGGGCCTCACGGTGACCCCAGCTCCGTCTGCCTTCACAGTGCAGCTCCCCACCTCACTGACAATCTCCACAGTGGGGTCAAGCGGTCAGTAGGAACAAGGTTTGGGTTTCCTTTGTTCTCTCTTAGTACTTATGTCTTGGCAAAATACTGATGTTCCACAAACAAGCCAGAGTGTCCACTGCTCTGTCTGAGTAAGGCATCGCCTTTCTACTTTGTCAAGTCTGCAGTTGCTACAATCATGGAACTTGTACCGATGAAATGACAAAGAATTTTTTAAACAAGTCATCAGTCTAGACCTGTGTAGGTGAATGAAGAAACACTTGAAATTCAGAAGGGGGAAAAAAAAAAGATAGTTGGGGCTGGTGCAATCGTACAGCAGGTACAGCAGGTAGGGCGTTTGCCTTGCACACAGCTGACCTGGGTTTAATTCCTGGCATCACATATGGTTCCCCAGACACCGCCAGGAGTAATTCCTGAGAGGAGAGCCAGTAACAATCCCTGACCATGGAGGTATGGCCCCAAAACAAAAACAAAAGAAGAAAAGAGATACTGAACATTTAGGATTAGCAAACACTGTAGGATTTCCATAACATACTTCATTCCTGATTTCATCTGTAAGAGATGTGATTATCACCCTTTCAAAAACAATGACATCTTATTAATATTTTGACAATTTATGGAAAATTTATTAATTTACAGTTACAAATTATTATGGCATATTGAAGGTGATCTGTTTTTCATTCAACTGATAATGTACTCACCACTCAATGTTTATTAATATAGATGTTTCATTCAAGAAACTCACTGAGTGATAATTACCCAGAACCCAGGAAGAATTAAGGTTTTTGTGGGCCCTGAATTTCATCTAGTTTATCAAAATTCTGTTTAACAAAATAAATAAAATGCAAAATTATGAGTATAAAAATTGTTGGGATCTTCCCTGAGATCTTGCAAGTAAGGTTTGGAGTTCAGCTTCCTTTAATTCCTTATCAATTCACCTCAGATGGGTCTTTTTGTTTTGTTTGTGCTTAGGTTTGGGTTACACCTGGCATGCCCTCAGCCCACTGAGCTCTATCTGGTTCTCACTTCAACCTTTCCCCAGATCTATTTAATGCAGGGAGTAAATTATGATCAACGCAGTTTCCAATCAACCCAGTCATTTGTCAGATAGGTAATAAAAAGACCTAACTGAAGGACCAGCATCCCTTGCCTTTGGAAAGAGATGTAACATTATTTCCTCTTGTTTTTCGGCCACACATAGCAGGGTGCTCAGGGCTTACTCCTGGCTGTGCTCAGGAAGAGCATGTGGGGTGCTGAGGCTGAACCCAGGTCAGCCATTTGCAAGGCAAGTCACACACCCACTGTACTTGTGCTCCAGACACAGAGTTTTGATCACGCAGGCAAATTGTATGTGAAAGGAATGAGCTTGGTCATTTAGAAAGATTGGGCCCCAAAGAAAGGAGTCCACCCCCCAACACATTCGGGCCCCAACACATTCGGTGCTGGGGTGGGTGGGTAGTGCCATACTTGGTGTTTGGGGCTTACTCGGTGCAGTGCTGGGGAACCATGTCGTGCAGGGGCTTGAACCTGGGACTCCAGCACCTAGAGTGTGCACCATCTCCCCAGACTCCATGACAATCTGCTGAGGTGACTGAATTAATCTTAAGAGTTAGTTCTATTTAAATCACATGACTGGGATGATCACTTCTTTCCAGATATCTATGATTCTTTTATTACCTTTTTCTCTCATTTGAGAGTAAAATTTCAATATATGCAATACAAGTAAATCATCACCTTCTCCATTATAAATTCGTTGGGTTTTCTTCTCATTGTTTGGGGACCACATTTGGAGGTGTGAATGGGAGTGACTGCTGGCAATGCAAAGCTCAGGCTCCAGCTCTCTGAGCTGTCTCCTCAACCTCATTCATGATGAGTCCTTCTCAGTACACCACCCACCATTATCTCCAGTGTCACCCCACTATCTTGTTACCCTGCTGTCTGCACTAGCAGTAGGGCTCTCATGTTTTCCCACCAGCATCTGTCTTCTTTCTTCCAGTACTCAAGGTTCTTGGTGACAAACACCCTGCTCTATTCTTCCATATAGATAGGCCTGACACTCAGAAGAAATGGCACTCTGTGAATGTTCTTGAATGTCTTAATTTTTATGAACTAAGATGCCATTTTCCCCCTGCCCCCACTGTCTCCTACAAAACTATACCGAAACTGGGGTTCTTGTGATGCTTGTTATAATAAAATGCTTAGTAAAAATGTGGCATTAAAGGCACTGAGGTGACTATAATCTCAAAGCCTGCTCCTTACAAAACTGGTCTGGGCTGGAGTTAGCACAGTTAGTACTGGAGTTAGATAGCACAGCGGGCAGGGCGTTTGTTTGCCTTGCATGTGTCCGACCCGGGTTCAATTCCCAGCATTCCATATGGTCCCCTGAGCACCGCCAGGAGTAATTCCTGAGTGCATGAGTCAGGAGTGACCCCTGTGCATCGCCGGGTGTGACCCAAAAAGTAAAAAAAGACAACTGGTCTTCAGGGTTCTTTCCCACATTGTCAGTCAATTAAGGATTGGTGAAGGGGAGCTGCTACAGGTGGGCACGTGCAGGAACCATGATGCCGACCCAGACACATTCCAACCCCTCACCTGCCTCATCAAACCTGTCTGCCCGGGTATCAACTCAGGTTTATACCCATGCAGAATCACCGAGCTGCCTTCCTGCCCTTCCTTCATCTAATTTGCAGGAAGCTGTGTAAAACTGGATTTCTGAAACACAAGCAGGTGAAGACCCTTTTTCAAAGTCAAACTGAAAGGAGGATCTTCCGCTTGAGTACAGAATTCCCTTTAAGCCTCTGATCTGAATTTTGATCTGCTTGTGTTACATCAAATCAGAGAGAAATCAGAGGGACCTTTTCACCCAAAGGGTATAGAACCACACGCTTCTTACACACGAGTAATCAGAAAAGTAAGTATAATGAAATTAGACAATAGCAATGTTGGTTTTTGGTTTTTTTTGTTTGTTTGTTTTGTTTTTTGCGTTTTGGGTCACACTTGGCGACGCACAGGGATTACTCCTGGCTCTGCACTCAGGAATTACTCCTGGCGGTGCTCAGGGGACCATATGGGATGCTGGGAATCGAACCCGGGTCGTCCGTGTGCAAGGCAAATGCCCTACCCGCTGTGCTATTGCTCCAGCCCCCAGCAATGTATGTTTGATGAATGCTTTTCACTCACTCTGATGTAACACAAACACTTTTGGGGTCACAGAGATAGTTTCAGAGATGGAGCACATGTCTGCCATGTATAAGCCCAGAGTTTGATCCCACCACACCACAGAACTCCAGGTGCCTCCCATGGCCGCCTTCTAGCTCAGCTGGCCAGTGTGATGCTAGTTTTGCCAGGAGTGATCCTGGATCCCTCCCCAGCACTGCCAGGTGCGAAGTCTATGGAGTGTTTTTACCATAGCTTTTTACCACCTTTTACCACAGCTCAAAGCTTTATAGTGACTGGGGCTGGAGCAATAGCACAGCGGGGTAGGGCGTTTGCCTTGCATGGGGCTGACCCAGGTTCAATTCCCAGCATCCCATATGGTCCCCGGAGCACCGCCAGGGGTGACTCCTGAGTGCAGAGCCAGGAGTAACCCCCGTGCATCGCCAGGTGTGACCCAAATACCAAAAAAAAAAAAAGCTTTATAGTGACCACAGTGAATTCACTTTATGTATATATTTATATATATTTTTTTTTCTTCAAAAGAATGTTCTAGAGTATTAGGGAGGGAACTATGCTAAGATAGATGTTCAGGAACCCTTTGGCTTCACCATGTAAAAGAAGCTACCAGCTAGGAATGAATCCATAACTCTCCTTCCCAGCCAACTCCCAGTAAAAACTGTTATACTTAGTTCTTCCCGGCTCTTTGTTGCATACATTTAAGTGGTTAGGAACTTTGCACATGAACAGGAACCAAAGTTGGAATTAAACTGGGAATTTAAAGCCTCATTCACAGTTCAGCGCCGTACCAGTGGGAATCACAAGACAATGCTAACGAATACGTTTCTGTTAGTGCTCGCTCCAATAATCATTAATAAAAAAAAGCAAAGCATGCCAGGTGTCATGCAAATCTCTTGGACTCTTTGTACCTTAGTTTCTTCATTTGAACAAAAAGAACTGGATCTCAAGACATACTTACTAGAGTTCACACTGGCCTTATACCAGTTAGGTAATAATGACTGCATGATGCTTTTATGCACAGTGTTATTATGTATACTTATCTGCTTTTTGACTTACATCTTATGTAAAAACTGCATTCCATGCCAGGCCTGAAACGTTCCAAAGCTCAGTTCGGTGATTAAATTGCAACTAAGATTCCTACCAAAGAAAACAAAGAAAAAAAAGATAAAAGCAGCAGCAGTTTTTAGAAGAAAGAAGAAAAAGGAAGGAGGAAAAGAAGAAAGAAGGGGTTGGAGCGATAGCACAGCAGATAGGGTGTTTGCCTTACATGCGGCTGACCCAGGTTCGATTCCCAGCATCCCATATGGTCCCCTGAGCACCACCAGGAGTAATTTCTCAGGGCAGAGCCAGGAGTGACTCCTGTGTGTCTCCAAGTGTAACCCAAAAAGTTAAAAAAAAAAGAAGGAAGAAGAAGGAACATGAAAGAAAGAAGACAGAAGAAGGAAGAAGAAAAAGGAGGAATAAGAGGAAGAAAGAAGAAGGAAGAAGGAGGAAGAAGAAAGCGAGGAGGAAGTAGAAGAGAAAGTGGAAGTGGAAGAAGAGAAAGAAGAGGAAGAGGAAGAAGGAAGAAGAAGAGCAAGAAGAAGGAAGGAAAAAGAAAGGAAGAAGGAAGAAGGAAGAGGAGGATGAAGAAGAGGAGGAGGAGGAGGAAGAAGAGAAGAAATAATATTCTTTTTCTTTTTGGGTCACACCCAGTATTACTTTTAATTCATAGAACCACAACATTTTATGCGCTAAACATCACTGTGGAAGACATAAGCTTAAGGTTTATTCTTTGATGTTTATGATGCTGTGGGGGCATTAGACACAAAATAGCAAATGCTTAACAAATAATTAATTTCTCTATAACAGGGATTCATGACTTCAGCACTACTGCCACATGGGGGCTGGATAGTTATGGGGGGGCTGTCCAGTGCATTGTAGCTATTCAGCAGTGTATCTGGAGGCCTCTGCTCACTAGGTACCAACAGCATCATTATAGATCTGACAATTAAAACAATGAAAAAAAAACCCTCAAGGCACTATCAAGGGTCATGTGGGTACAAAATCATCCTGGTTGAGGGCCACGGTTCTATTGTTCACATTGCTCTGACTAGTAATTCTCATAGTAATCCTTACTTACAGGCAAAATGGATTTGCTGTACAGTTTTCATAGCTATTTATAATGTTCTAATAATATTCAAATGAATAACAGAATCTGACATTTAAGTGTTCTAAAAATTCCAAAAATAATGAAGCATATTTTTAACTTACATATACTGCAGATATGGTAGTTCTTCAAATGTACGCCTTTCAATAAACTGTATTTTATTGCAGGATAAATCTCTAGGAAAAGGAAAAGGAAAATATTTCTTCAATTAACTACCAAATATCTAATTTTAGGAATAACCAGTAGAAGTCAAAATAATATTGAATGAGTAGATTTGAATGTTCCAGAACTCCTAACCTTGCTTTCAGTTCAACCACAAATCTTCATGAATAAAATGTGTGATTACTTGGTTCTAATATCGGACTTCAACTTTTCTCAGAGCAGAGAATTGATTCGGTGATTTTTATGTTCTCAATGACAGATGGAGTTCAATTTTTTATCTTCATGTAAAATTACTATATTTAATATAATTATTTCAAATATTCATATGAATAATCTCACGTTTATATGCATTCCTATTTAGCTGTTTTCTAGGCTAAAAAATGGCCCATTTTCATATAATATGAAATGAAGTTACTCCTTTCAGCCAGAACTTAATTTAGAATTAAACTTTTTTTTTTTTTTTTGCTTTTTTTGGGTCACATCCAGCTATGCTCAGGGGTTACTCCTGACGGTGCTCGGGGAACCGTATGGGATGCTGGGAATTGAACCCGGGTCAGCTGCATGCAAGGCAAACGCCCTACCTGCTGTGCTATTGCTCCAGCCCCTAGAATTAAACTTTTCTATCATAATAGAAATTGAATTTTTGGTTCTATATTTTCTGAATATTCCATGAATTTCACTGCTTTCATTGTACAGTGGTGGAACAAACAAAATCATCACAGTGCTGAATTTTTATTTGATTACAGTTGACTGTTTTATATCTATGAATTCTACTTAAGTTCTTTCACATATGACTAAGATGGGTATAACTATCTTCAAACTCATTCCTCTTCTTCCTCTTGCCTCCCTTCTTGCCTTTCTTCCCTTCCTTAGCAGTGCTGAGGGCTCACTCCTGACTGCACACACATCACTCTGGGGGGCTCAGGGGACCCTGCATGGTGCTGGGGATCAAACCTGGGTCACCCATGTGCAGAAGCAAGCCCCTTACCCCTGTCCTATCACTCCAGTCCCAGGCTTTCCTTTTCTGACCCACAATGCACACCGTCATGTATTAACTTTCCAAATAGTTCTCAAACACCAGTCTCACTTGGGAGCTGATTGAAGATGCCTGTTCTCCAATCAACCTACTCCAAATCAGCTGGAGCGGGAACTGTGGTGGGGGGTTAACAGGCCCTCCAAGTGATCTACTGCAGGCCTGAGTGACCCAGCACAGGTGGGCACGAGGGAGCTCTGCATGCTAGCCCTGGCTTACAACTCCTGGGTCTAGGTGTCTACCCTCTTTTTTGGTATTCTGAGAGCATTGTGGTGTTTTTCCTGTGTTCTACCTTTCTCCTACTCTCTTTTTACAAGATTCTGTCAAGATGTCTGTGTGACAATAGCCCAACAATTCCTACAACAGAACTCTCCTCGTGATAATCTCCCATGTTCTTAATACTACTGCTATAGAATCACTGTTTTAGCCAAGTATTTCATATTTAAATGTTTGTTTAAGTTCTAGATAATTTGGAAATATGCTGACATAGGGTGTTAGAATGTTGCATTGCAAATCACAATGAGAAAACTAAAGTTTTTTTTTAAAAAATCTGGGCCAATGGCATTCAAGTTCTTTATTTTCTTGTTCAATAATTCAGGTTTATTTTCATTTTTTAAATAATTTTTTATTAAGCCAACTTTTAAAAGTTTTCTATAAAGGCTAGAAATTTAAAAATAATAATATTCTAGATTTTGCAGAGCATATTTTTATGATTTTTTTCATTTCCAGAAAAACACAAACATCAACTTTATAAACACAAGCATAGTTTGAGCTTGCTCTTCAAGCTGTGCTCTCCCGTGTGTCTCGCTTGCTAGGGTCTATGTTCCTTGGCTTATTCACTTGCACTCTGGAAAAGCCGGTGCTCTCTCTCCAACATCGCCCTCCTTTCTCTCCTCCCACATCTTCCTCAGCACGTTTCATTCAATAAAAACTAACCTGCTTCACTGTTGCACCTCTTTAAGTTCTTTCCTGCAAGGGACAGGCAGTGGACCCATGATGCCTGTGATGAGGTTGGGACTGCCTTCCCTTTCCTGCTGGTGCAGGCTGGCAGATGTACTTTGGGGGAATAATAATAGTAAAGAAGAAATTCCCTAGCCCCAAAATAACTCAAGGGCTTGATGGTCACATCATTTGAAATGCAAATCCTGAATTCTTGGAAGAGAAACTGAGGTACCACCAGGATGCAAAAATCCAAGGCCCCACCCAGAAAAGGCTGGTCCCCCCAGAAAAGAAGTTACACAAGAATCCATGAGATTATAAAGAGAACATCAACAGTGCAAGACATTCCTGTGACAACACCCAGCCTAAGTTTTAGTATGCAAAACTCCAGGAAAGAACAACCCTTTTGGAAGAATTGAATAAAAGCACCTCCTGAAAGTCCTCAGGGCTTGCTCTTCAAGCCCTGAATATCTCACCTGCTTCTTTCTCTGTTTCTTTGCTTGTTTATTTCCACTCTGGAGAGCCTGTGTTCTCTCTTGAACACATACTTCTTAATTTCTCTCCCTCACATCTTTCTAAATAAGTTTTAATAAAAGCTGTCTTGCTTCATACACAAAATTAAAAAAAAAAAAAGAACATGGGGCTGGAGCGATAGTACAGTGGGTGGGGCGTTTGCCTTGCAGGCAGCTGACCTGGGTTTGATCCCGGGCATCTCATATGGTCCCCCCAGCACTGCCAGGAGTAATTTCTGAGTTTCCTGAGTGCAGAGCCAGGAGGAACCCCTGAGCATCGCTGAGTGTGATCCAAAAAACAATAAATAAATAAATAAATAAATAAATAAGTAAAAATTAAAAAATAAAAACATGAACATATTTGCATAGATCTTTGTTTTTATTTAGTAGTGCTCAGGGGCTACTTCAGGGACATTACTGGGGGGTCAGGGAATGGGGAGCCCAGAACCTCGTTCTGCTGGGAAACCAACCTGGGCCTCCTGTTGCTAAGCATCACACTCAACATTTGTGCAATCTCCCCAGCTGACAAAAACAATTCTTAAGTTAATGGGCTATGTAAAACTGGACCATGCATTGGTTTTGATCCATGGGGACATAAAGGAACTCTATATGAACATAGAGGAGATGGTATACTAGCACTCTAAGTTAAGTTTACATGGGTGATGCAAATATAAGTACTTTTCATTTATTATTAAAGTTTAAAGACAAAAACAATTCTTAAGTTAATGGGCTATGTAAAACAGGACCATGTGTTGGATTGGATTCAGGGGACATAAAGGAACTCTACATGGACACAGAGGAGATGGTAAATTAGCACTTACTTTAGGTTTATATAGTAAAGTTTGAAAAAAAACTCTTGTGAAGCAAGATAGTTTATACTGAAAGAAACTTTCTTAGATGTGAGGGGTGGGAAAGAGAAAGAATGTGTTCACGAGATAACCTGGAATTCTCCAGAGAAGAAAAAGCAAAGAGTCATGGGGACAAGTAAGAAAAGTATATGATCCAGGGAGAACATGGGCTTGAAGAGTAAGCCTAAAGTTTTTTCTATATATGTACATATATGTATTTATATATATATGTACATGCAAATGTAATTTAGTGCCAGAAATGACATGAAAGGTTTTTAATGCTAGAATCATAAAACTATAGAATTGTATTGCTGGAAGAAATGATAAAGATTAACTTGTACACCCTTTGTTTTATAAACAACAGATCTAGAAACTCATAAATAAATGATTAACTTACAAGTACTTGAGGGATAGCAGGCCTTCAAATGAATCCTTATGTAATTCAGTCAAAGAATTGTCACTGAGGATTCTGAGAAATGGAAAAATTATTTCTGGACCAAAATGCAAAATAACTATGACTATTTACTACATAGGACTAATTCTTACACATAATAATGGTGCTTTCTAAAGATCCCAATTCTTATTTTACTTGGGGATAGTGATCTCTGTTTAGGCTCTTTGCTTTTTCCTCACTGATATCTATCCATCATGCACACGAACATAGCTATTGACTCTTCTCACCAAATAACCTCTACAAAGCATATTCTCTAGGTCACAAAATGTCAGATCTAAATTCTGGGTGACACCAGAACCACAGAATTGCCACTCCCTCCTCTCTTCCCAAACATTACTCTGGATACCCCATGAAGAATGAAATTAAGTCTGTAAAGAAAACCCTTTGAAACTTAACACCATTAATTTTTTTTGTTCTGGGAATTAAAATGAGCACAAAATGCACATGACAAACACTCAAGAACGATTGAGGCCAGAGCAATAGTACAGTGGGAGGGGTACTTGGCTTGCACATGGCTTACCTGGGTCAGACCGGGCAACCATATGATCCCCCAGGAGTAAACTTTGAGCCCAGAACCAGTGGCTGTGCACCCCCCAACACGAAAGAACAGTAAAGCAAAGGCCCCAAGACATATTCCTTACAAGAAACACAGCTTCATAGAGGACCCTAGTGTGGCCCTACCAATCACACCCTCCTCTGTCACACACCCCTGACTTTAATGAGCATTTGTTATTTTGGGGTTTATTTGGTGCTTTGTTTTGTTTTGGGGCCACATCCAGGAGTGCTCAGTGGTTAATCCTGGCTCTGCACTCAGGGATCATTTCTGGTGCTGCTCAAGGGACCGTATGGGGTGCTGGGGATCAAACTCTGATCAGCCGTCTGCAAAGCAAAGAAGCCTTTCCAGAGGCAGAGTTTGTCCTGGTCCATGGACTTGGGTTCTCTTGGACAGGCAGGACCAGAGGGCAGGAAAGCTAACCAAGATTTTCAAACAAAGACTTGAAATTCGGCTTCCCTTCCCATCAAGTGTCAAAGGGCGTCTCACCACACTGTCTGCCACCATCCCTGGCCCCAGAACTGGAAAGCTCTTACTGTCTGTTGGGGGATTCCCATGATGGAAACCTACAGTTCTTACCAATTGTGATTTGGATTCCCTGCTCCAATGTCCCCTTTTGTTTAGAAAATTCCACCTTTCAGAGCTAAGGGTAACCCCTGAGCACCACTGGTGTGGCCCTAAAGCAAAATTGAAAAAAAAAAAAGAAAAAGAAAAAAATCCAGAATTTCCACTTTTTTAACACTTAGCAAAGTATGCAAGCGATTTCTATTTGTAGACTTTCTCTCTAGGTCTAAGGCTCATAGCCTGGATGAAAATAAACACACTGGAACAGTGTTTGTTTGGTTTTGGTTTTGATTTTGGCTCACACCTGGCTGTGCTCAAGGCTTATTCCTGGCTCTGTGCTCAGGGATCACTAACGGCAGGGCTGGAGGGCCCTATGTGGTGCTGGGGAGTGAACCCAGGTAGGCCATGTGCAAGGCAAACACCCTACCCGCAGTACTATCGCACTGGCCCTAAAATGGTCATTTCTCACATTATGAATGTCAACCGACAATGACAGATTAGCAATATCATTCATTTGGCCTCTAATAGAAACCATAGATACTTTTCACATTGCATTTACTATAGACATCTCAAACTTTTGTTTTTTTATCAAAAATTTGAAGTTAGTTGTTAGACATACAGGTGGTTATTAGATATACCAATATGTATTATTTAATATGAAGAATCACAAAATCCCGTTAATCATCGATTTCTCGGGCGGGCTCAGAAACATCTCATTTCGACCTTTCCCTGAGATCTTAGAAGTCCATCTTGACTTGGCCCTCCTAACAGTGTTGCACTGGGGGCTCTTCAGGGTCAGGGGAATGAGATCTAGCTTGTTACTGGATTTTGCATATGAATACACCATGGGAAGCTTGCAAGGCTGTCCCATGTGGGCAGGAAACTCTCAGAAGATTGCCAGTTTCTCCCAGAGGGAGAAGTAGGCTAAAGATATTGCATGCGATATTTAATATACTCAAAGAAAAAACCTTATAACTGCTATCAATCATTTTTTGGTGGTCTGTTTTCTGATTCTTATATATGCATATGTATGTGTGTGCATAAAATTAACTCTACTTGTTATAGAATGGAAAACAAAAAGACATTTTAAATAGGATCTTGGTAAACTAAAATTTTTAAAAGAAAAAAACCATTATAACTAACAGAGGTTGTTTTGGGACATGAGAGGAGAATACCTTTTATCAGAGGTATTAATCTTAAATTGTATACTAAGGAGGATTTCTTTTTCTTTTTGGGTCACGCCTGGCGATGCATAGAGTTTAGTCCTGGCTCATGCACTCAGGAATTACTCCTGGCAGTGCTCGGGGCACCATATGGGATGCTGGGAATCGAACCCTGGTTGACCACATACGTGCAAGGCAAATGCCCTACCTGCTGTGCTATCGCTCCAGTCCCACTAAGGAGGATTTATGGTGCAATTATTTTTTAATATTCATATTTGGAGAGAATATACTCACAGTTTCTCAACCCAAGGGTATGCCTTCCATGTATTTCCATCAATGGAAGAAATAGAGTTTCCTTGGAAATTCCTGTGAAGAAACACAGTTTACAGTCTTGAATAGGTAGGAAAAGAATGAACAGGCTAAGTAAAAGAATCATGGAAACACAGAAAACACCAGCTTCTTTCCACAGCTATCAGCTTCCCATTTTGCCCAACTAAAGACATGATGTGGGGCCACTGGTCAAACATTGAAATATCTCACAATCTGAACTTCCTAATTCCTGGAGTAGCTCAATAATGCCAGCTAGTTAGCATGTAAGTCATTTTTCCAAGCTCACACCTATTGTAACTCCTCCTGTAAATCAATAGAGAAAGTTTAATTTCATAATTATACAGAGAAATGAATAAAATTACCAGCAAATACATATTTAAAAATATTGCCAGAGACCACCAAAGATTTTGGTCAATGTTCTCTGTTGAAATTTCGAGATAGTAGAAATTTCTAGATAGAGACTAGGGAAATGAGAAAATGAGGGGGACTAGTGAGGAGAGATATATTCAACATACTTCACCAGGAAAAGAACAAATCACAAAGAATGACCTTCAGTGGGGGGAAAATGCACAGGAAAGAGAGTAGAAGAAAACCCAAGATGGTAACAGGAGTTACTGTGCGGTAGTCACACAGGTGGTAGAGTGGGAAAGTGGGATTTTCACACATTATCCTGTTAACTTTACTGACCTATTGTAACAAAGAGAATATGTTCATGAATTTACACATGTATAGATGAATGCAGTTGGTGGGAGTGTGGGGTGGGGGTGGGGGAGGGGATGGTGCTCAGGATTTACCCCTGGCTCTGGACTCAGGGTCTATCATTTTTTTTCTGTGTCAATAATTTTTAATTAAACTCCTGGTGGTGATGGAGGGGGACCATATGGGGTGCCTGGGATGAACCTGGGTTGGCCACATGCAAGGCAAGAGCCCTTGGTATGACTGTGCTGTGACTCTGGCTCCCTGAGTTCAGTTTTAACCACTAACTCTGTGGATCACTTTGAATCTAGTTTTGTCAACTTCCCCCAGCAACATGTGTATATCAACTGCAAACATGTATATAATCCAAATATAAACCTAATAAGTTTATGCACACATTTTCAGGTGAAAATGTTGAAACAGAAACCTGTGCCATCAACCTAGTGGACATTTCCATCAAATCTTCTGGCTGCTTTATGATGCCTAGGCCACAAGTTGAGGGATCTGTTTAAGGCACAGATTAGTAACTGTTTCACAGGTATATTACTTATCTCCAAACACATAAGTCATACCTAACATGCACCGTTTTTCATAGGCCAAGCACATCAATCATTTTTTAACCTAAAAAAGATGCCTAGACGCGAAAGCGGCTGCGCGAGATCCTATAATATTCATTTTCAGCAATGGAATACAAACTATCAAATGGTTCCTTTTTTGCAGGTTTGATTGTTGGGGGAAAATTCCAAATAATAACAGTCAGTTCTCTGTTGAAATATTGAATGTATCCAAATTATAGAGAGAATAAAGTGAAGATCACTGGCCACTTTAGTGCGGGGCAGGAGCGAGGGGGGTAGATTGGGGTTCTTGGTGGGGGAACAGGTGCACTGGTGAAGGGATGGGGGTTTGGTCATTATATGACTGGGATTTAAACCTGAAAGCTTGGTAACTTTTGTCATGGTGATTCAATAAAATTAAATAAATATTAAAAAAAAAAGATGCCTGGAACTCAGTGTGTCTCATCAGACTGGCTGTCCCTCCTACCTACTATATTTCCACCTTAACACCATTATCATTCTCTCAATAAGAACACAAACTTCAATCATATTGGATTTTTCTCCTTCCTTCTCCCTCAACTTGGCAGTTACTAACTTTGATTGGTTCTTTCTTTGTAATGTCCTCAGGATTTTCTTTGTATTTTTTTGGGCTTTGGGGAGGCTCAGCCTCTGGTGCTCAGGGACCACCCTTGGCTCAGTGCTTTGGAGGGGTCACTCTGGTGGTGCTCAGAGAACCATGAGGTGCCAGGGATCAAACCCTGGGTTCCCACATGCACAGCCTGTGCTCAGCCTTTTGAGCTCTCTCCCCCATCCAGGATGTTTTTCTACTCTTGCTACAATCGCTTATTCAGCCCCTTCTCACTTTACTCCTAGAGTTTATTAAGAGCACATTTGGTCTTTTTTCAACCAACTTTCCTCTTAGATTTCTCTACATATAGAATCTAAAATGATTCTTATTTATCTCTCTTGCTTGAAAACTTTCAATAGCACTCTATACCTCACAATGCAAATTTCAAACCCCATACCTGATACTTCAGATTTTTCACAAGCATATTTTCATTACTTCCTAACTCAGTTCAATTTTTTTTGCAGGGCATGGCACATCCAGCAGTGGTCAGGAACCACAGTCTGATGATGATCAGGAGCCATACGTGGTGCTGGGATTCAAACCATGGTAGCTGCCATTGCCACATACAAGACAAATGCCTTAGCCTGTGTACCACCTCTCCAGCCTCTAACAGATATTTTTTAGTCTGCCTGTTTTTTAAATCCCAGAACTTTCTAGAGCTATGCTTTTTCTTAGACTTTACTCTCCCTTCCCCCACCCCCACACACTTGATTTAACAAATTACCATCAACCTCTAATTCCCAGCTAAAGTTGCTCCATGTCAGCTCTCTGCAGTTTTCCCCAACTGAGGAGACACTGTGCATTTTTGTGCCTCTGTTGGTGCTTAATGACATGCTGCCTTTCCTTTTGTGTGTATTCCCTTTCTCCCCAACAGCATCATGTTTAAGAGCTGATGACATATTCTTGTGGCTAGGTTGGGGGAAATGGATGCTTTCTATGAAAAGTCGATGTAAAAAATTTAACTCTGAAATGAGAGATTAAGTAACAATAACAGACAGCATTCATGTATATGCTAGTTCCCAATTTAAGTCTATAGTTTTGTGGGGAGCCACACCCGGCAATACTCAGGTGTTACTCCAGGCTCTGCACTCAGGAATCACCTCTGGTGGTGCTCAGGGGACCCTATGGGACGCTGGGGAATCAGATCAGTTGGAACAAGTGCAAGCAAATGCTCTACCTACTGTACAATCACTCTGGCCCAAAGTATTTACATAGATTTCTTAAGTATTACTTTGATTGCCATTGGAGCTGGCTAGATCTCACAATCAACCCTTCTCCACCACCTTGGCCTCATCTCCATAGGGATTAATGTGAAAGTTGTTTAAAGGTACTAATTTCATAAGTATCAAAATGAACAAGTATCAAAATACTAGGAGGTGAAAACTTACCATAATCTCCACGTAAAGAAAAAGGAACTGAGTCACAGAGCTAAATAAACAAAGCTAACAAATGACAAACTCGGGTAGTCTGGCACCAGAAATCATGTCCATAGCACATGTTGTGACACCAGCAATAAAAGATAAGGAGAACATACTATTGTTTAAAAAAAAAAGGCTGGAGTAAAGAGAAAACAAAGGTTAAGGAATTAAATGAACAGCTGATGGGATGAAGGATAGGTTGAGGGTGAGATAAAAATAGTGAAGGAAAGAGAGTATGGACAATTATAAGCAAAAGACTGGGGAAGAAGAAACAACAGATAAGAAGAATGAGGATATCTTTTGACTGACAAAAGATGAAAAAAGAGAGAGAATCATTTAACGTGGACATGGGGGATGAGGCAGATACAGGAAGACATTGAAGCAAAGGCTTGCTACGTCAATAGGCAGAATGCAGAGATGAGAGGGAAGGTGATTCTTACAGTATAGTGAAGGTCCTGTTGATGTTGGGCCCTGGCACAGGCACTCTACGGAGCCTCTTCTCTGGACTGAGACCGGTGCAGGAGAGGGTATCCTCTGTGCAGGTACAGAGCTCACATATGTTGAAGGTCATGTGTTCATTCTGTTGCAGTTGCTCAGGGAAATCTACATGTGCCTTTTCGGAAGTAGATCGTCCAGAAGATAGGGCTGAAGAGTGACTCAGGGAAGCTGTCCTTGATGTTTCTGGTTGTGGCGTTTCGTCCAAAGTTACAGATGTCTGTTCACTCAGATCTGTGTGTTGATGCTGACCCTGTTCTGACAGCAATCCCTCTGTGGGGGTTGTCAGAGTGGTACTTGTTGAAACTGTTACCTCAGCTTTCTTTGGGGCCTTTGAAGACGGAACTCCAGTCTCTTGCATGGTTGGAGCTGTAACTGAACTGTCTTCAGTGACAGGAACGTCCTTGTTTATAGGTGGATACGTGACTTCACTCAGGTTTGAATGAGGACTCAGAGATGGTGTGATAGGTGTCACATCTGAGTGTTCTGTAGCACTGGTACTTGTCAGGGTTGTCGAGGGTTTAGTCTTCACAGTGCGTTCCGGAGTTACAGTTATATATTGGTGTGTAGAAGGTTGATTTTGATGAGAAGTCTGACCTGTGGTCTTTTGTGTGGTTGGAGAAGGTACTGTCTTCAAAACCCCCAGACTGGGTAGAGCTGAAATCTTAGTGGCGATTGAATGAGTCCGCACATTCCCTGTTGGTTTTGTCACAGTGTGCTCTGTGGGAGCGGTAGTCTTCTTCAGGGTCGTAGAAGCTTTGCTCTCCCTACTTGGTTCTGCCGTGAGAGTCGTGACCCGGACTGATGATGGATGCCGAGTTGATGCTGAAAGTGGTCCTTCCAAATGCTCTGAAGCCTGAGCCAAAACGATATCTGTTGGTAACTCTGAAAGCTGAGTGAGGGTCTCCTGCACAGGTGAAGAAATTTCCATTTTCTCAGCAGGTTCCTTGTCTGGCGAAAGCTGAGTTAGAGTCTGACCCAAATGTAGAGCTACCATCTCACTCTGGAACTTATGTGTTTCAGAAATGGTTGATGATACAATCTGCCAGCCAGATAATTCCATGTTCTCAGAGAGGCCTGGAAATGAAGCCTGGACCTCCTGGGATGGAGGTTGAGCCTGGGCCTCCTGCTGAACTGAAGGTTTGACCTCATTTATGACCTCTGTAGTTTCAGAAATAGTCACACCCTTAGGATTAGAAGTGACACTGGGCAAGTTGATGTGTGGAGCTTTACTGTGACTTGGAGATGGAATATTTTCTTCAGAATGCGGGAAAGGGTGAGTGACGGATTCCTCAGATCGCTCAGGAGATTGAGCCTGCATCTCCTGCTGGACTGAAGGTTCATCCTCATTACTGATCTCTGTAGATATGGAAAATGTCACACCAATAGGTTTAGCACTGACATATGTCAAATTTAAGCTTGGGGATTCATTGTGACGTGGAGATGTAATAAACTCTTCGGGATGCAGAGGTGGATTAGTGACAGATTCCTCAGATGGCTCAGACGGTTGATCCAGGGCCTCCTGTGGCACTGGAGAAGATTCAACCTCATCACCAACCTCTGAAAAAATGGAAAATGTCACACTCAAATGCTGAGCAGTGACACGGGGCAAGTTTAAGTGTGAAGTTCCATTCTGATTTGGAGTTGGAAGATTTTCCGCAGGATGAAGAAATGGTTGAGCTTCCAACTCCATAGAAGATTCAGGAGGCTGAGCTAGGGATTCCTGCTGGATTGAAGATTCAGTCACCTCAAGGATCTCTGGAGCTTGAGCCACTGCCTCCTGCTGTATGGCAGAGTCACCCTTAGGGCTCTCTAGAGGCTGAGACTGGGCCACCTCTTGAGCTAGAGAGTGTTCATTCTCTTCACGGGTCTCTCCTGTGTGACTTAGACTTAGGGTTTCTGGCTGGGTTGAAATTTCATCCTTCTTGTTGACTCTTGGAGTTTCGGTAATCTGCAGATAGGCAGGTTTGATGATGACAGTAGAAATATTTGAAAGATGGGCTTCTTTCTGGACTGGAGACAGTTCATTTGGCTGATGATGCAGTAAAGACTGCGCTTTCAGACCTGACTCTGAAGACTGAGCTTCCATCTCCTGAGGTACTGAAGACCCCCTTTCCTCAGGACCCAATGTAGGCTGAACTAGGATTTCTGGCAGGACTGAAGCAGTATCACCCTCTTCAGGGGTACTGGACAGCAAATCTGAGTCTGGAACTAAAGGTTTCGATTCCTCGGGAAATCCTGGAAGTGCAGCTGGGGTCTGTTGTGTGCTTGCTGAAACTTCAGCTTCCAGGGCCTTAAAGGGAAGCTGTTCTAGCTCTTCAGAGGGTTCTGGATGCTGGGACTGGGGTGAAAAGGATTCAGTCTTGTGAGGGATCTGTGGATGTTGCTCTGAATCTCCCAGTACATCCAAGGGTTCATTCCCCTCGGGATAAAAGATATCCATACTGGAATCTAAGTCCTCATCCTGCATCTGTTGTGGTCGATGATGAGGTTTCTTAGATTTTCTGGAAGTTCCAACTGTTAAGTTAAAAGAAATTATATTGTGTTAAAGCCCACTCTTGACCTTTGTAACCTCGCTTTGTTCTGCTTCTGTAACCATGCTTATGACCCTGAACTGTATATAATAATGTACTATGCCTGGGTCCTGTCACATACATCCTGACATCTGCCTGTTGGTTTGGTTGGAATTCACGTACGTGCCTAAAAGATAGGGACCTGCTCACAGAAGGAGTTGCTGAGAACAAGGAGCCCAGATAGTGACTCCGGTCCCACGGCCCAGCAGATGGTGACTCCGGCCCAGTAGATAGTGACTCCGGTCCCACGGCCCAGCAGATAGTGACTCCAGCCCAGTAGATAGTGACTCCAGCCCCTGACACAGAGCCCAGATAGCGACTCCGGTCCCACGACTCTACAGAAAGTAACTCCTGACGAAGGGCAAGAAGAATGAAAGAATGTCTCCAGACACACGAATCCCAAGATAGTGGCTCCGGGCGAGGCTAAGTGACTAACGTGACTGGCCTGGAGGACACAAGCCCTATAAAAAGGCTGCCCTAACTAGCACAAACCGCTGCATCTACTAGAAGTGCAGCCCCAGCATGTTGGTCTGAATAAACTTTTGTCTTGCAAGACTGGCCCGTCTCTGCTTCTTGCGGCTCCGGACCCAACATTAACTAGACCCTCCCTCCTGTTTGCAGGAGAAGTAATAAAGTTTAGTAGTTTTGGAACCTGTCCACCTAGTGGTGGAGCAGGCATTTCAGATGTCTGATCTTCAGGTTGATCTAGACCTGAAGTTGGACTTGTACTTGTCCCTCTAGGAGACAAAGCTAGAGGTGGACTCTGATCCTGAGTCCATCTTATCATTGGATCAACTGGGAGCCTCTGATGTGTTGCCGGCTGGTCATTCAATCCCTGGTGTGGAAGGGCAAATCGATGGGACGCAGAGGGCAACCCTTTACCTGAGTATTCATCCCGGATGGGAATGAAACCTTTAAACTTCTGCAGCGGGAACAACATCCGGCCAACACTCGAGATGAGCCGTTGATCAAAAAACCCGGACTTGGCCCGGGGTTGAAGGGCATGAGGGGATTCAAGTGCAGGAGCACGGGAAGGAGAAATCCAGGGCTTGGGGACGGATGGGTCGGGGATCAGCAGGACGGGGTGCAGAATCTGCGTTAGGATCGGAGCTCCCAGCAGCCACGCTGGTCGCCCTATTAACACAGATATTATATAAATTCGTTGCCAGGACAAGTCCAAGCGACTAGAGGGCAGGCATCCTACCCTGCGGCCAGCCATTGTGGCAGCCAGGATAGGCGGGCAAGCGCCCTTATGCACTGTGCAACCTTAGCAACGACACACCCTTAGCAACCCCGCGCCCCTCCCCCGCAGCCCCTTTATGCTGCCTTGATGCAGCCCTTATTGGGTAACCAGCAGGACCCAGGCTTTCCTTTCTCCCTGAAAGGCACCAAAGACGTCCAATCAGGTCCTCTTCCCACCTCCTCTGCCCAACTCCAGCCTCCCCTCCCCACCCCTGCCAGCCAAATAGGACTGGGACTGCCAACTACTCTGAGCCAAACCCTGTGGTGGGGGTGGGGAGGGGAAGGAACAGTGTGTCCCCCATTGGGAACACTGGCGAATTCAACAGTACTAGTCCAGTTGTGGTGGTCTTGGTGCGTCCTCCTCACTACTGAAATCCGAGACACATTCTTCCTCCCCTGGGCCATCCTGCTTCCAAGAAAGCTAGCTAACCTGCAAAAGGAGCACTACTTAGGATGGATGGGGGTTCCCAAATGTTCTCATTACCTTTAAACTCTCAGTATCTCTGATTATTTATCAGTCCCTGAGAGAGGGGATAGCATGGAATCACTGACCTAAAATTTTCTGAAGGAGGGCTCTGGGGCCATAGACAGTTTATTCTGGGAGACCGACCATAAACGAATGAACACTCATATACACTCCTTTACACTGGCCTGGGGCAAATCCCCCTTTCTTGCATGGAGCTCAACATTAATTCATAGAGAAAAAGTAGCAAGCCCCTTTCTAGAGGGCTGCCTGCCTTTCTAGCACTCCTGGAGAGACCACTGAAGACCTTAACGTCAGAATGTAACAAGGCTCTCTTGCAATACTGTGACTCGCACCCATTTAACTTTCTTCACAGTCCTTCTTCTCATGGATTTCAGTTCTCATTATCTCAGACTTCTAGAATAAACATTCTATGAGAAGGGGCTACTTCCCAGGGTCTAGTTGAGTAGAGAGCTTTGAATGGAGTTGGTTCCAAGAGAGTCCTCATTTAGGGATGGGTGTTAGTTTTCTGAATTCTTTGGCATTAGAACTAAATGTCTTCTCATGTTTCATAGTAAGGTGGATGTTTTTTGTTTGTTTGGGGGCCACACCTGGAGGTGTTTGAGGTTTCTCCTGGCAGTGCTCTGGAGGCCATGCAGTGGCAGGTATCAAACCCAGGTCTCCCTCACACACAGTCCATGCTTCAGCCTGATGAACTGTGTCTCAGACTCCTAAGCTAATCTTCTTAAGACCCAATTTTGGGCGTTTGAGGTTTTCTTGATGGGTTTGATTTAAACTATTTTAAAAATTATTTTTCAAACCTAGGTCAATAGTTCAAAATATTGAGCACATGCTTTGCATGAGAAAGGTTTGAATTTGCTCCCTACCATCACCTGGTCCCTTGAGCAATACAACAAGTGATTATTACAAAGAGCCAGGCTGCGTAATTCCTGAGCACTGCCAAGTGTGAGCCACGCTACCTTCCCCCCACACACAAAAAATTATTTTACAAAGAAAAAAAAATTTCAACAAGAGGAACACAACCACCTTTTCTCTCCTTTCCTTTCCCTAACCTTGGAAACAAATTTTCTGACTATGAGCCAAGTTAATTACATTTATCCATCTCCAAATTTGTTACCAATGATATGAAACACATTTTGTTCCACCCCCTCCACACCCCCATCACTAGAACACACATTCAAATAGTGAATTCATGTGTTCTCCTGGAAATTAGTAAATTAATTCCTAATTTGCAACACAGTGCAATTGTTTAACAGAAAGGTTCTTTCGTAAAATATTTCATGTAAGATATGCATGAGATGCTGAGCTCTAAGTACTTGAAAAAAAAAACGTAACTTTTCAAATGCTCTAACATAATCACATTTAAGGCCCCAAATCACTAGGATTCTTTTTAAGGGGAGTTCAAAAAGTTATTTGTCTGACAGAACTCAGAGGGCACTCAGAACTCTCCAAATTTCAAATAAGGGTTTAGAACCAACGGTCAGGACTTCAGAAAAACTCCAGAAATTCCCTCAAATACAGTTTTAGAGTTTCATAGTTTCCTGCGGATGATAGAATTGACTACATATGCTAAAAACTTCCAAAATCTGCTCTTTATTCTGAATTACAGCCATCCAATGTATGTCATCCTTACATTTTTCTCTTCACATACTTTGAATTAAATCACAGAGTCCTTCAGTTCTGGCAACAGTGAGTTCCTCAAAGGCCTATATTCCACAGCTATTTTACCACTTTCTGAAATAAAGTTAACAAGGACCAATTCAAAATTATTGTCTAAAATGTTCTTTCTATGAAGGTAGAGCACAATGATACTGGGTGTGTACTTCCTTTATACATCCAATAATTTTATTTATTTATTTATTTATTTATTTATTGCTTTTTCAGTTACCCTGTGATGCACAGGGGTTATCCTGTATCATGTACTCAGGAATTACTCCAGGCGGTGCTTGGGGGACCATAAGGGATGCTGGAAATCGAACCTGGGTGGCTGCGTGCAAGGCAAACACCCTACCCGCTGTGCTATCACTCCAGCCCCTCCAATAATTTTAGTTTTAAATCATAAAATAAGAACATTTTCCTTTTCAATGCAGACATTAAGTTTGGTTCTTTTTGTTTCTCTGTTTTGGGGTCAGACTCATGGTGTTCAAGAATTTTACCCAGTTTGGGTACTGGACCGATAGCATATCAGGTAGGGTGTTTGCCTTGCACGCAGCCAACCCGGGTTTGATTCCCAGCATCCCATATGGTCCCCTGAGCACTGTCAGGGGTAATTCCTGACTGCAGAGCCAGGAGTAACCCCTGTGCATTGCTGGGTGTGACCCCCCCAAAAAAACAGAATTTTACCCACTTAGTACTTGGGAGTCACTCCTGGCAACGCCGTGCTGAGCTGGAACTGAAACTATGCTTCCTTTATGCCAAGAATGTGCCCAGTCTGCTGAGCTATCTCTCCAACCCACTTCTTCTTTTATTTCTTTTATATTTTGGGTGTGGGGATCATATCCTCTGGTACTCAGGGGCTATTTCTGGCTCTGTGCTCCCTGGTGGTGCTAGAGGGGACCACATGCTGTGCCAGGGATATGCAAGGCAGGTTCCTTGGCTCCAGTACCATCTTCTTAAGCTCCCATTGTTTTTTTTTTCTTTTTGGGTCACACCAGCAATACACAGGTGTTACTCCTGGCTCTGTACTCAGGAATTACTCCTGGTAGTGCTCAGAGGACCATATGGGATGCTGGGAATCGAACCCGGGTTGGTTGCGTGCAAGGTAAATGCCCTACATTGTGCGATCGATCCCACCTGCTCCACCGCCCCCACTGGTTCTTAAAGATTCTTCTAGTTGATAGAAATTTTACTAGATGACCAAAGAAGTCACTTTTACTAGAAGACTTGCCCAGACTTCAAGGCTGAAGTCAACCCAAAGTCTACTCATGTAACTATATAAGGTCTCTGACAACTTAAAATTTCTGCCTCTAAGACTGCAGGGCTACATCTGGCAGCGCTCCTGGCTCTGCATTCAGGGATCACTACTGGCAGTGCTCAGGGTATCATTTAGGATGCCAGGAATCATACCCTGGTTGGCTGCGTGCAAGGCAAGAGCTACTACCTGATGTTCTAAAACTCCAGCCCCACGAAAATTCTTCCCTTAGATATTTGCAGAACTGTTAACATCTAGAATGCTGGAGGTTCAGGGGTTCCTGGAGAAGAAGGGAATTTCCTTTTCATTTATACAATGTACGTGGTCTCCTACCTCCAAACAACATATGATTGGGAGTACCAGAAGCACAGATGTCTCCCGTACCAAAGGAATCTCCAGTTGTATGGGAGACAGACAAGTAGAGCAGGGTGCTGGGGAGTCAGGGAAACCTCACCAAGAGCTGAGGCTTCAGTGCAGATATTAAAAGAAGTTGGGCTCAAAAGAGATCTCACTAGGCTGGGTACATGCTCTGCAGACTACAGGTTGCAGTTTGATCCCAGCACCAGATGGTTCCTGGAGCACAAAGCTAGGAGTAGCATAGCTACCACTGCCAGATATGATCCTAAAACCAAAACAAACTAAAACAGATGACCATAACCACACTTTTCTGAAAAGAGTATTCTTAAAGATATGTAAAATTATCTTTTTAATAGCCTAGTTCTCCCTCTCGGAGAACCTGGCAAGCTACCGAGAGTTTTCTGCTCGCATGGGAAAGCCTGGCAAGCTCCCTGTGGCGTATTAGATGCCAAAACCAGTAACAATGATGGGTCTCATTCCCCTGACCCTAAAAGAGCCTCCAATGCAGCACCATTGGAAAGGACGAGTAAAGAGAGGCTGATAGAATGTCAGGGCTAGGACGAATGGAGACGTTACTGAGATCGCTCGAGAAAATAGCCAATCAACGGGATGATGGTGATGATGATGAAGACCGCAGGGCTATAGAGCAAAGAGAGCAATTCTGTTTGTGGATTCACTACTGACTATTCAGTTTCCTTTGGGCATAGCCAGTAATATTCATCGCACTCTACAATTCTGTAAGAGGAGAAAATTCAAAAATCTTAAATAGTATGACCACTATTTTTGTTGTTGTTGTTGGGGGTCACACCCAGAAGTGTTTAGAGTCTTCTCCCGAGCTGTGTACTTGGGTTTGCTCCTGGACACTCATGTGTTGCCAGGAACCCAACCTTGGCCTTCTACATGCACAGCATGTGCACGAGGCCTCTCACCTGTCTTCCTGGCCCCAGCAGAATCACCGTGAAGGTTCACAATACATAGTTGGTGTTACACAGGATCACAGCCACTCAATATGTCAGTGCTGAAAACCAACCCTGAGCTGATTCCAGTTATGTTTTCTCTTCAGTAGGAAATAGTAGCAATAATTGGAATAGTTTGTCCACTGCTAAATTCTAGGTATGTTTTAAGTATTTGACTTTTATCATATTGCCCATAAGTTAAGCTAAATGACAAAGTCAAATTTTTCAGAAAATTACAGCTTAGAAATACCTTCACATATCTGAATAGAAGACCTTCAGTTGCCTTTAAAAAATTTGACAGAGGGGCCAGAGTGCTTTTACAGTGGGCAGGACATTTGCCCTGCATGCAGCCAACACAGGTTCAGTCCCTGGCACCCCATATGGTTCCCCGAGTCCTGCTAGCAGTGGTCCCTGACTGAGGAGCCAGGAGTAAACCCTAAACATCAGCAGGTGTGGCCCAAAAAACAAGAAAAGAAAAAATGAAAAAAGGGAACAGTTAGTACTTAAATAGAGGACTCTGAAGTTTATAACCACTATACTATTCTGCTTTATTGACAAGCAGTTGAGAAAGAAGAATTGGATCAAATACTCTCTACAATCTAAACTATTCTACGTTTATACATTGGGGGTAATTGCTGTAATTATTTTTCACAGATTCCACAAAGGACAAATTTGAGACTACTTCTGAAAAGCATCTAGTGACTAAAAGAATAGGAAATACTTATATTTCCATTATTTTCATTGTAATTGACTTCTCAAAATCAATTTATTTGCTCTTCAAAGAAGAAAATTCCAGTACTTCGAGGACAGACAAGAAAAGTCTTACCTAAAGCCACAATGAGCAGTTTTTGAAATGCATGGGACACAGTCTTTTAAATAGCAAACTTCTGAGTCATCTTACTTTTCATAAGGAATGATAATAGTTGTAAATCTGACCAAAACAAATAGATTTACCATGCCAATCTGTATAACTGATTTTTATGAAGTCTAAAAAGAGAACTGGGACTGGAGCGATAATACAGCAGGTAGGGCATTTGCCTTGTACGTGGCCAACCCGGGTTCGATCGTGGCATCCCATTTGGTCTGCCCAGTACCTGCAGGAGTAATTCTTGAGTTCAGAGTCAGGAGGAACCCCTGAACATTACTGGGTGTGACCCAAAAAAGAAAAAAATAAAAATAAATAAAACTAAAAAAAAAACAAACCAGAGAACTACATCATGATCTTAGTGATTAAGGCAGGCACCACACAAAGCTATGTCTCAAAGGCTCTGTGGTAGGTATATTCTTTTTTTTTTCTTTTTGGGTCATACCCGGCAATGCTCAGGGTTACTCCTGGCTTTGCACTCAGGAATCACTCATGGCAGTGCTTGGGGGACCATATGGGATGCTGGGAATCAAACCCAGGTCGGCCGCGTGCAAGGCAAACGCCCTATCTGCTGTGCTATCTCTCCAGCCACTGTGATAGGTATATTCTGTCAGGGCTATTATCATACATTTTTGCTGTCTGATCTATTCTGGACATTCCTGAATCGGTCAACTAGAAGGGAGAAATTAGTCAAGATCATGGCACAGAGCTCACACTGATGATATATTTCAAATGGGCAAATGGAAGCTAGACACCTATAGACTACTCTACTATAAACCAGGAACTTGACATACCTCACACCGCCAATATTTCAAGAGTAGCACTCCACATTTGATGGCGTTTAAAGTAGAAGGCAACCAATCTTAGAGGGAAACATACATAAAAGCACAGAAGGCTCAACCTTTAACAACATGTCAGTAAGCTTTATTGACAGGCTTAATAGTCCCTGGGGGAAATACAAAAATATTCACATACTTTCCTCCAAGGAAACTTTTTTGGAGTATTTTCAGCAGTTGATTCAGAACAAACAATACAAAACAAATTCTTTCAGTTCTGCTTTGGGGCAGGGGTTCGGGTTCGGGACGGAAACATCCAAAGTACGGTGGTAGGAAGGTGTAATGGTGGTGGGATTGGTGTTCGAATATTAAATGTAATCAAATATTGTGAATTACTCTATAAAATTAAATTAAAAGAAAAAACAGGAGCTTGAGAAAGGGTTGGTAGTGGCATAGATGAGCTGGTCTCTCCCTAAGATTCACCTACCAGAGGCTGTTCCAGTTCTTTCACTAACAGCCCTGCCTTTGACTGAATACCCTAAGCCTACGTGCCATAGATTCTGGGGGTAAAAACATTTATATTAGTTTATTTCATTATCTAGATGAACATTTTTCTGGGATAATGAAAGATTACACATGATTCATATTTGGAAGATTACTTTGGAACAAAGAAGATTCTTACCCCAAATAGGAGAAACATTGTTCCCATCTCCATACCCCTAAGCTTCTTGGTAGAAAGACAGCTCTAAAATTGTGAAGTTCAAGGTTCTGTCAGAGTGATAGCACAGCAGGTAGGATACTTGCCTTGCATGTAGCCAATCCAGGTTTGATCCCCAGTATCCCACAGAGTCCACTGAGCACTGCCAGGAGTGATTTCTGAGTACTGAGCCAGGAGCACCATTCAGGTGTCCCGAGCATACCCCCCAAACCCTCCAGAAATTCCAGTTCTGTTGGCTATTACCTAAGATTTAAACAAGTATTGCTAAAAAACATCTGCCCAAGGCTTTAGCAGCTTGGCAAGGAGAGGGCTATTTCTGATGTATCTGAAAATATGATAGAGAAAGAGAGAGAGGAGACAAAGAGAGAGAGAGGAGAGAGAGAGAAAGAGAGAGATAGAGAATGAGTTCTTACGCATACCCTTATTCCAGTCCCCACAGAGACCTTCCAGTTTATCCAAAGTCTCGGCTATGCCAACTCCAGGGCTCTTGCAATCAAAAGATGACAATACCACCTCTAAAGCACAGAACTTCACACTTTGCTTCTGAAGTGGTGCCACAATATCTTCGTTTTCCCTTTCTTCAAGGTCAGAAAGATCCTGAAGCTGTTAGGATTTTAGATTGAAGGTCCTTCTGAATATCTCAATGTAGATTTTCACTGTCACTGTCACTCCATTGATCATCGATTTGCCTGAGCGGGCCCAATAACGTCCATTCATCCTAGCCCTGAGATTTTTGCAGCCTCTCTTTACTCGTCCTTCCCAGTGGTGCCGCATTTGAGGTGAGGTCTTTAGGGTCAGGGGAATGAGACCCATCATTGTTACTGTATTTGGCATATGAATACACCACAGGGAACTTGACAAGGTCTCTCCCCCATGCAGGCAGTAAACTCTCATAGAATGCCAGGTTCTACAAGAGGGAGAACTAGCCTATCAGATGTCCCGTGGCCGCATCATGGCCGCATGCTTCTGGGAGCTTGGTTTTATAGTGTGGATATTCGGGACTGGGCCTCTTCCACCCAAATTCTCCATTTTCCAGTCGCTAGGCAGTCATACCCAGAAACTGCCCCCAGCTGCCGTATAATCCCATCAATGTAGATTTTAAAATGTTTAATTAGAAGTAATAACTAAATTCCAGCAATCCTTGCCAATAGTTGAAGTAACCTGTGACTTCAACAGTAAGCAAAACTTTCCATGAACTACACCAACCATGCACAAACAGAGCACACAAGTGTTGTAGAATATGGACAACACGTCAATTCACTGAGATCTTTACTGACTCTGGGGTGTGACCGATGCTCAGACACTTTCACTTAGACAACTCCCATCTGCCAGGTCTGTCGGTCCTCAGGGCCCGCTGGGGTCACACCTCACAGTGCTGTGGAGTCATGAAGTACTCAGGACAAAAGCCAGGGCCTTGAACACGGCGGGCACAGGCTTTGCACTTGAACTCTATCTCCACTTCCAAAGCTGACAATCCTTTCAGACCATCCATTGAAACCAAGATAGCATTTTGCCAGTTCCTGGCATTGGGAACATTTTAGGGCAAGTGTCCAATGCTGAAGTGGTTTATGTCTGCTGAGACGAACCTAAAGACATAAGAGACATACTCAAGGATAGGAATGACTTGCCACAGAGATCTAATTCAGCCGACCAAGACTTCTCAATACAAGTTTCATAAAGTGGCTGTGAAGAGCAAATCAAGCAAACTTTGGTGGTTGCTCTTGTTTTAGAGCCATACTCAGCAGTAATCAGTTACTCCTAGCTCTGTGCTCTGGGTATACTCCACATGTTGGTTGGGGGAATCTATGTGTTGCTGGGTATAGAACTGGGTTAGCAGCAAGCAAGGTCAGCACATTAACTCCTGACCTATTTCTTTGTTCCTTAAACAGTTTAGACATTATGTTCATACTAAAGACTAATACTCATTATTTTCAAGCCATGGTACTTTTCTGCATTATTTCCATAGTCTCTGATTAATCTGAACAGCTGAGTCTATGGTCACCACGGAGGGGTGCTCTCATGTCTGATGAAGGCGCAGGCATGGAGGAAAGGACGGGGAGTGAGAATGAGCTGTAAGACAAGGAGTGAGAAGCCAGTTCGGGGAGTCAATCAGAGAAGGTTTAGAATTATCAAGTGAAAGGTTTGAAAAAAAATTCTCATTCATATATTCAGAGGCATGGGAAGTGTGGGGGGTATATACGGGAAAACAGCGGATCGGCAGACCACTAGGTTCTTACCCCCATCCCCTCCACACCCAACCCTGCACCACCAAAACTGAAACGAACCACAGAAGAATGGAAATGGGCCAGACAAAAGAATGGGACTAAAATGAGGCCCAAGTGAGACGGAATTCTGGAGCTGGAGACCGCGGAGCTGGGGTGCACGCCAAGGGAAGGAAGTTTACAGTGGGAACTGGGAACTGGGGCTGGGCATCGGGAATGGTTGGCTTAAGACAGAGCGATGACTCTGGCCACGAGTTCCTCCAGCCAACAGGACTGCCAAGCGCACACGTGGACCCCATCAAAGCCCAGAGGAGGCTGGGAACTGGCTCTGACCCTGTCAGCGAGTCTCTTCCTGCAACCAGCCCTGGCCTTTCTGCAGCAGCAGCCCTGGGGGACAGGCTGCCTGCTACCCGGATTCTGGGGGACACTCTGCAAGGCAGCGGGAGGCTGGTGGGTGGGGGCGGCTAGCTGCCAGTGTAAGGTGCCCCCGCCCAGCACTGCTTCCCAGGGGGCCCCTGCCAAGTGACGACCCACCTTCAGCGGAGAGAACTGGAAGAGCGGCTGCCGGCCGCAGGCCCCTTGGGCTGAGTGAGCAGCGCGCGCAGAATAAAATGACCGCTGCGTAAAAACCGGCGGGGCGGCCACAGCGTTGGGGAAGACGCGCACCGCACACAGAAGGCGAATCAGGAGAAGGCTGCAGACAGAGAACGATGCGGGGCCGCCGCGGTCACCCACCGCACAGTCTGGCATGCGAGGCCACCCTCCCCGCACACGCCCCGGCCCCGCGCGGGGGGCCACATCCCCAGCACGCTGCACTCTGCAAGCCCCGGGTGCAGCAGAGTCGCACGGCCACGGGCCCGAGGTGCAGCAGCAGAAAGTGTCGCGGCGAGCTGACAGCCACGGTTCCCTTGGCACAGTGCAGGGCGCGGGGCCACGGCGGGAAGTCGGGCTCGCGGGTCGCCTTTCCCGGAACACCCCGTCCTGCCCTCCGGACCCGGCTCACATGCAAGGCTTTGACCGTGGGGTCAAGGCTCAGCTCCCACACCAACAGGGTTTTGTCACTCTTGCTGGGAACCGTGAAAGGTACCACCTCAGCCCTCCTCGGCTTCACTGTGCCTGAGTGACCAGGCTCATGGCGGCACTGCGCCTGCGCTTTTTCAAAGGGGGCGCGCCCGAGGGGTGGGGCGTGCTGGGGGCGGGGCTACTGTGGCCAGGCCCAGCCCACAGTGTGCAGGGCGAGGTGCTAAATCCCCACCTTAGAACTCCATGGAGTCCAATCAGCACAAGTCTTTCTTGAAGAGGCCAGATGGCTAATTTTCTTTCTTTTTTTGTTCTAAGAGTTGTTCGTAGTAATTGGTTACGTTCAATATTTCAACACCAGTTCCACCTCCGTTACACCTTTCCAACTACCTTTATTTTGAGTTTTCATACCACGACCCAATTCTGTCCAAAAAGATGTTAAAGAATTTGTTTTGTATTGCTTGTTATAAATAATTGACTAAACATGATGCAAAACGGTTTCCTTAGAGGAAAGTGTGTGAAAATTGTATGTCATCTTGTTACCATTGAGTCCCGGGATTAGAGACCAGAGAGCTAATTTAAGGACCTAGGGGCAAGGACCTCTAGGAAGCAGCTGGTTCTTGTTCATCCTGGACATTTGGGTAGCAGACAGAGAGCACCACCTAGTGAAACTGGAAAATGAGGAGCACTGACTTTGTGTGGAAAACTACCCTGGAAGAGGCAAGTCATAAAAATCTTTGTGATTGGTAGTCCCCCTGAATCCTTAAAAAACAATTTCTTTCCTCCTCACCCCATCCCGACCCCACATGATACTGGACCATTGTGAAGTTGTGTTTGTGGGGCTGGGATGATGTAGGAGCTGAGAGCAGGGCAGAAACTGGGGAATCGAGTTGATTCAAGTTGTGGGTCCCGTTTCTCATCAATTTTCGAGCAGGCACCAGTAACGTCTCTCATTGTGAGACTTATTTGTTGCTGCTTTTGGCATATCTAATATGCCATGGGTAGCTTAGCAGGCTCTGCCAGGTGGGAGCGATACTCTCGGTAGCTTGTGGCTTCTCCGAGAGGGCAGAGGAATCAAACACCGGTCTGCCACGAGAAAGGCAAACGCCCTACCGCTGTGCTATCACTGCAGCCCACCCAAGAGACTACTCTTAGCTTTCTTGTTGCTATTTGGTGGAGCAAGGGCCTGAGAAGGCAAGCAGGTCTTACCCATCTGTAATTCAAAAATATTACTGTCAGGAGCTGGAGTGATAGCACAGCTGGTAAGGCATTTGCATTGCATGTGGCTGACCCGGCTTTGATTCCCAGCACCCCATATGGTCCCCCGAGCACCACCAGGAGCAATTCCTGAGAGCAGAGTCAGGAGTAACCCCTGTGACCGAAAAATGTCAAAAAAAAATGTTAGTGTCAGATGGAACTGTGTTCATTTGTTTTGGGACCACACTCAGTGATGCTCAAAGCTGACTTCTGGCTTTGTGCTCAGGCATAACTGAACCCCTGGCAGGGCTTGGGGGACCATTTATGGAGCTGGGAATTGAATCCTGGTCAGCAGAGTCAGGACAGCACCAAATTCCATCTGTGAAACTTTCCCTAGTCCTTGAAAAAAAGGATAATATAATCAGGGGTCAGAGCAATAGCAATAGTACAGCAGGGAGAGTATTTATTTGCCTTGCATGCAGCTGATCAGGTTCAATCCCTAACATCCCATATGGTCCCCTGAGGACCACCAGGAGTAATTCCTAAGTGCAGAGCTAGGAGAAACCCCTGAGCATTGCCAGGTTTGGCCCCTCCCAAAAAACATAAAGGATAATATAACCAATGTTCTTCTTTTCTAAGACAAAAACTGAGTCCATTAGTCAAGTGTGACCTCTTTACAATGCTAATAATTGTTTTATAGAGAAGAATTTAAAAAATATTTTAATTGATTCCCTTCAGTCTTAAAGTTGCTTTAAAAATGGAAAATCTTTGATCATGGTCTTAATTTTAATCTTGTTATTTCTGTTCTAGAAACTAGATGTCTAGAAACTACCACATCATCATTTCTCATTTTATGGCTGCTGTAGTTAAGACTCAGAAGTAGGAACATGAGTGATTCAAGGCACACCCCAGTTTTATCAAGACTGATAGCTGCTACATGTAGGACATGCCTCCATCTGATCCTTTTCTGAAAATTGCCCTGTTTTTATTCCATATTGGCACCTCCTAAGAAAATGAAAGAGACAGTGGTAGGGTGCTTGCCTTGCATGTGACTGACCTGGTTCATTCCCCGGCATCCCATATGGTCTCCTGAACACTGCCAAGAGTGATTCCTGAATGCACAGTCAAGAGTAATCCCTGAACATCACTGGGTGTGGTGCAAAAACAAAAAAGTTAGATCTTGGGTAAGATAGATAGGACAACTCTGATCCTTGGAATAGTATGTCAAATACAAAGGAACATGTTGGGAGCCCCCCACCCTCGTCTTTTTAGAAAGGATCACCTTAATCATTAATGTTCCTGTTTTTTGGCTGATGACTGGGAGTGTATCCCCAGCACTCCAAGGGGTCACTCCTGAGCAAGACATTCAGGAATAGCCCCAGACACTTGGGTGTGGTGCCAAATAGCCCTGCCCCAAACAAAACAGAGATATAGATTCCATCCAGCTCTTTTTAATATATTTTTTTGCTTTCTTGTGTCACACCTGGTGATGCACAGGGATTACTCCTGGCTCATGCACTCAGGAATTAGTCCTGGCAGCGCTCAGAGGACCATATGGGATGCTGGGAATCAAACCTGGATTGGCCGCGTGCAAGGCAAATATTTGCTGTGCTATTGCTCCAGCCCTATTCAGGACTTTGTAAAGATGATCTGAATTCTAGTTCATTCTTCCAGAGCAGGCTGAAATCTTTGGCATTCTGACACACTTCCTCCACCCACCACTATTTTCTATGCCTCAATCGATACCAGATCACTAAGCTGTACCCGAGCTTTCTCTCTCCATAAAAAACGATTGGCTTTGGATATGTTACCTGGAGTCTGATATTGTTTCAAACCAGTAATTGCAGAGTTCACTGCCTCTCCCAATACCCTGTGAAACTGTTCACACAGGTCTCTACTTCAAAATGAACATTCGCAGACAATAGTTTTATCTTTCTTTTAGTACCCTGAGTGATCCGATTGCCCTTGACACTCAAATTCAATCAGGAAAATGTGAACGCTTTCTTCGTACAAGGAATACTTTAATGAACCCCCAAATATAGACATTTCATTGGGGTCGCCTTGGTTTTACGAATGACAGTCAGGAGCTAGGGGCCCGGACTTGCATGGGAATGAGGAGGCAGCCCTTGGAAACCCTGTAGTCCTGGGGCTCTGGCTCCATTTGGCTTGTGAAGGGGAAGGGAAGAAAGTGACAGAGAATGAAAGCAAAGGACAGAAGAAATGGAGAATCCCCAAGTGAGGAGCGAGAATAGTTCTGGAAAACTCCACAGCAGGCCGGCTTCCCCCGCCTCATTCCAGGGGACACTCTGTCACCCAGGAAGAGAGTGGTCGGCCTTCACTGCGCAGCTTCCACATCAGCCTGTAGAGACAAAACACTGGTTCTGGCTTCATCCATCCTGACCCAGTGCTCTGTGAGGCCCCGTGCCCACTCCTTGGGTCTCCTTTGTGGATCTCTGCTCCGGCCTCCTGTGGCCCTTCTGATGCTTCCTGTCAATTGCCCTTGTCTGTGGCCTTTGCTCTACCCCCATTCGGGGGCTTCCACATTTTAAACAGTTTTCTCCCATGACAGGAATGGGCCCTGTTTGCTTGGGCTGAGAGTTACTAAAGAAAAATGTTGCCCCCATCCTTGCCCCACAGACTCTCTCTCTCTCTCCAAAGAGTCAGTCATAAGTACCCCTGAGGTACCTGAGTTTGCCCAACACCGCACAGTCACCCGGAGAGGACAGCGGTTCTACAATTAATTTATCTCTTCACCGTGAAGGGCAGTGAAGTTCAGTAACCATGGGAACACTCTCCATGGCTGAGCTGACTGTGTGAGGGTGTCTACCGCTCTGGGGAATGGGACATTTCTTTTTCCACTGAAAATGTTGCGTGGCTAGCTGTGAACAGACACGATTGTTTGGTGCAAATGCTCCCATGGCTCCAATTATGGAACCAAGAGCTGATCCAGCGGACTTTGCATCCCAGGTACTTAGGCTGGACCAAAGCCACCCTCATGGCTGCTTAAGACTTTAGTGGTGGAACTTGAGGGGACCATCAGGAGTGGAGAAAGCTGGAGTGCAGGGGGTGCTGTGGAGCCTGGTTCCCAGCGAAGAAGCAGCAGGCTGACTCAGGTTTTTGGTCCACCTGGCTGGCTCTGCACTCAGGAATTACTCCTGCCAGCCTCAGGGGACCTTAAAGGATGCTGGGGATCAAACCCGGGTCAGCTGCATGCCAAGGAAGCTCCTTACACACGGTGGCTCTGGCTCCTCCTGCAAACACTTTGCAGCTTTGCAGATTTATTTCCACTTGCTTCCCAAGGTTCCCCTGAGCCCCTTGGCTGGGCTCTGCAAGACTGCTCATTTTGGGGGTCAGAGAGATAGTACAATAGGTAGGGCATTTGCCTTGCATGTGGCCGACCCAAGTTTGATCCCGTGCATCCCATACAGTCCCCAGAGCACTGCCAAGAGTAATTCCTGAGTGCAGAGCCAGTAGTAACCTTTGAGCACTGCTTGGTGTGATGTAAAAAACAAAATAAATGAGTAAATTAAATACAATTTGTAAAAAAAGACTCCTCATGCTCTCCCTCCTCTAGCTTAAGTGGGTCTCTTACTGCAACCAACCCAGGGTTGCTCCACACTGTTTCCAAGAAAGAACCAGAAAATCCCAGGCCCTATGAGTCGAAGCTCGCTAGGCACTGGCAGTTCCTGCCCACTGCTCCTTCCTCTGTCGCCACATCTTCAGTATGCTGCCCATCTCCCCGAGTCTTAGTTCATCTTCCCTCCTCACCACTTCCTCATCCCTTATGTTCAGTCAGGCACTGGGGAGCCTCAGCACTAAGCCTTCTGGGCTTCCACCCTCAGACCCACAGGTGCTTCCTCGCTGGTGACGGGGACAGCATGTCAATCTGGGTGGCCACTGGGGTCCATTCACAGCACAGCCTTTGAAAAAACCTGCCAGAGTCACTGGCACAACTCCCCAAGGAAAACGAATGGGGGCAGGGAGGGAGTGGCTCTAAGAACTTTCCCAACAGGGCCTGTGCTGGGCTTCCCCCATCCCAGTGCCTCCAGCTAGTTTCTGGACTGGCTACCGGCTGCACTCTCTCTCCAGCCACCATCTTCTTTTTGGTAAAGAAGCAAAAACCAGTGGCTCTCAGGTTTTAGACTTGGCCAGGGTAGGGCTCAGCAGTGGAGCATAGGGCTGGCATGTGCAAGGCGGGTGTTCCATGGCCAACTCGTGTGCTCTCCCATGCACAGTCAGGAGGAGTTCTCGCGGACTCAAACACCTCCAGGCCTGTCTCGTCAGGGTCAAGTACCACACCTCTTGGTGCCAGAGCATCAGGTCTGCAGAGTCAGGATGAGCAGCAATGCATGGGGACTTCAGGCACTATCAGCCCCAGCCCCACGTGGATGGCCACTATGACAAAACACAAAAGCTGGGCTGGGGAGAGAGTCGAAAGGGCTGGAGCGCATGCTTGGCATGTTGGATGTGGGGACCCAATCCTCAGTCCCAGACCACACACCTGGCTGTGTCAACAGAACAACAACCAATGTCCACCTCTGAAGCTTTCTTCATAATAACCTAACCCTGGAAATAATCCAACTGCCTGTTAAGGAAAGAATGGATAATACATTTGGCTAGAGTATTCCTAGGGGATAGATACTACTGCACAGAGGGAAAACTGACAAGCGCAGCCTCCTGCTGTATTTACAGGTGGATCCCGGTCATTTCACTCAGCCGAAGATGTCAGGCATAAACAGTAGACTCTGTGTGCTGCCATCTGGGGAAAAGGGATCAGTCAGAGTGTGTTTTCTGTGTGGGGGAGGGAACCTTCGAGAGCAGCGTTCTTCGACCTTGTCACATTGGTGGGCCGACAGCTGTCCTGCACATAGTCCAAAGCCCGGCAGTTACAACCAAGGCAGGGGGCCAGTGGTTTTCAACCCTTTTCTGTGGAACCAGTGAAAAGGGGCGTGATCTTTTGCAGACCAACAAGGCAGGAACAAAAGGCATTATTTATAATGTCACTTTGTGGATTCATTTTAAAGTCTAACATTACAAAGTGAAAATCGTGCCTCTAGTTTGCCACATGGAAAGTGGCCATCACTTGTCACAAAGTGGCAGAAACCTTCTGGCAGGACAGGTTGGCACCTACCCACAGACCCCGGGTTGGGAAACCACTGTTGTCGTGGGCTACAAATGTTCCAGAATTGGATACAGAAAGTAGCCACAGAGTATATGCCCTATGTAAATATTACTGAGGTGTACACAAAAATAAGGGAACTGTAAATACAGAGAAATCTTAAGGGGGCGAGGAAGAGGCAGGAAAAACAGACTTCAGTGACTGGGCAGGGGTAAGCGGACGCTGGGCCTTTTACAACAGACATAGAAGGGAGCTCAAGCGGCTCATGGATCTAAAAATAAGAGCTAACTCCGTAACTATGAAGCGGTGGGCCAGAGGGCTGCCCAGAAGACTGAATGCATGAGTTGTACAGGGGAAGCCCAGTTTGATCCCCAGCATGGCAGGTTCCCCTCAGCATCGCCAGGGTGACCCCCAAACAGAGAGCCAAGAGTCGTCTCCCTATACAACTAGTCCAAAGCAAATAATCACGTTCCCGAGAAAAAGCACAGAAATAAATTTTCATGACCTTACACCTGGAAATTAGGATCTTAATTACAAACACTCAAACCCAAAGTGACAAAAGGAAATAGTCACTGGACTACATCAAAACTCAAAACTTTTCATGGAGCTATGGGACGGGGGTAAGCCATTTGCCTTGCATATGAACAGCCTGGGTTCGATCCCCAGCACCATATATGGTCTCCGGTGTTCAGTCAGCAGTGACCCCTGAGCACAGAGCCAGGAGTAAGCCCTAAGTGCCACCGGGTATGGTCCCAAAACTGAAATAAACTGAAAACATTTATGTGGCAAATGATAAAGACCAAGTTTAGGGGCCGTGGTGCATACCAGGCCTGGATTTGAAGCTGGGCACCATGTGACTCTAAGCATCACTAGGTATAGCTCTGGAGACCCTTAAGGATCACTGTCACACTGGTGGTCTCTGGCACAAAAGGACCTCATTCTTATGCCCGGGCACTGAATCGCATGCCTTGGCTAGATGAGCAGTTAAAAATTTCACTCCACCTCTATCACACCCTTGAAAACTTTGGACTTACTGGAATGCACAGGGGCATTGCAGCCACGTGACACCTCAAACTATAAAACACTGATTAGCCAGGAGTAGCACACCAGACTGGGTGGGATGTAAAGTAGAAGGCATCCAGTCTTGATTAGGAAAGTACCAACATAGAAAGCATACCCTATAACAACATCTTAGCAATGTCTTGTACAATTGCTTAATAGCTACAGGGTAAGGGGCTGGAATGATAGCACAGCAGGTAGGGAATTTTCTTTGTACGCGACCAACCCAGGTTCAAGTCCCAGCATCCCATATGGTCCCCTGAGCACCAACAGCAGAAATTCCTGAGTGTAGAGCCAGAAGTAACCCCTGTCCATCGCCAAGTGTGGCCCAAAAGGCAAAAACAAAAAACAAAAAAACACCCAAAACTAAAAATAACTAAAAAAAATAGCTCCAGGGTGAGATACACAATCTTCACTAATTTTCTTCTGAGGAAATATTTTTTTCAGTATTCTTTTAGCAAATTATAAGAAGCAATATAAAATAATTTACTGAGTACCTGCTTTGGGGATAGGCTGAAGGGATGATTGGAAAAACTGGAGATCATTTGTGGTGGGAAGGTGCAGTGATGTTGGAATTGAATGTCTGTAACAAATCATCATGAACAATTTTGTAAGCCACAGTGTCTATATAAGGTAAGGGAAAATAAAATAAAAAAAAAAAAGTTAAGTTAAAAACAAAAAGAAAAAACACACCAAACCAGGTCAAGCTGTCCCTTTTCACCAGGAGGCTGGCAGCAATGAAAGAGGCAGACAATCAAAATTGGTGGCGAAGAGGTGGAAAAACATACAGTACCTTTTAGTTTTTCAGAATGTGGTAGTACTCAAGAGACTAAACAGAGGGACCAGAGGGAGAGTTTAACAGTCTGGGGCACATGGTACATGCTTGGGAGATGAGATTTCATCTCTGGCAGCAGATGGTACCTCCGAGTCCTCAACTCCAAGCAGCTCCAGGAGCCACCCCTGAGCACTGAGCTGGGAGTAGGCCCTGAGCACCTCTGTGTGTGCCCCCTAACTAAAACAAACAAATGAAAAAGGTTAAACCTGGAATTAAACTGGATTCCCATTCTGTAGACTGTCTTTGTATTCTGGTCACGGTTTCTTTGAGGTACAGAAACTTAGTAGCTTAAGATAGTCCCATTTGTTCATCTCTGTTTCCATTTGTTTGGTCAATGGCATTTCGTTCTTGAACATACCTTTGGCTTCAATGTCGTAGAGGGTTTTGCCGACCTTTTCCTCAATGTACCTTATGGATTCGGGTCTGATGTTGAGCTCTTTAATCCACTTTGATGTGATTTTTGTGCATGGTGTTAAGTAGAGGTCTGAACCCATTGTTTGGCATGTGGTTGTCCAGTTTTGCCAGCATCATTTGTTAAGGAGACTTTCCTTTCTCTACTTCTCATTTCTTGCTGTTATCATAGATTATATGCTCATATATTTGAGGGTATGTGTAAGGATGTTCAATCCTATTCCACTGGTCTGCGGGTCTACTTTTGTCCCAATACCATGCTGTTTTAATTATTACTGCTTTGAAGTACAGTTTGAAGTTTGGGAAGGTGATGCCCTCTCCCATCTTCTTCTTCTGGAGAATTGCTTTAGCTATTTGTGGTGCTTGTTGTTCCATATGAATTTCAGGAGTGTTTGATTCATGTCTTTGAAGAATGACATGGGTACCTGTAAAAAAACTAAAGCTCGCCGAGGGGCGAGTGCACTCTTGGGACAGGTACCCATATAGGGATCGCACTGAATCTGTATAATACTTTGGGGAGCACTGCCATTTCGACATTGTTAATTCTCCGAATCCATGAACAGGAGATGTGTTTCCATTTACTTGTGTTCTCTTTTATTTTTGAAATAGTGTTTTATAGTTTTCTTTGTACAGTTCCTTTACCTCCTTAGTTAAGCTGATTCCAAGGTATTTGATTTTCTGAGGCATGATTGTGAATGAGGTTGCCTTTTTCTTTTTCTTTTTTGCTTTTTTGGGTCACACCTGGCGATGCACAGGGGTTACTCCTGGCTTGCACTCAGAAATTACTCCTGGCGGGCTCAGGGGACCATATGGGATGCTGGGAATCAAACCCGGGTCGGCCACGTGCAAGGCAAATGCCCTACCCGCTGTGCTATCGCTCCAGCCCCGGGGTTGCCTTTTTCATATCACTTTTTTCTCCTCTCGTTATTTGTGTATAGGAATGCCATGAAATTCTAGCATTGTCTTTCTGGCAGGTTTGAGTCATGGGTGGGACTGGTGTCTAAATATCGGATGTAACCAAAGTAGAGAGAGAGTATGGGGGAAATTGTTTACCACCAGGCAGGGGAGGGGTTGGAATGGGGTTTGGGGGGAATACTGGGGATTTTGATGGTGGAAAATGTGCATTAGTGAACGGATGGGTGTTTGATGATTATATGACCGAAGGTCAAACATGAAAGCTTTGTAACTATCTCACGGTGAATCAATTAAAAGCAGGGAAGTAATAATAAAATAATATGGTAACCTAACATTCTGGGGCTGGAGTGATAGCACAGTGGTTGGGCTTTCGCCTTTCACGAGGCCAACCCGTGTTCGATTCCTCCGCCCCCTCCGAGAGCCCGGCAAGCTACTGAGAGTATGGAGCCAGCAGGGCAGAACCTGGCAAGCTACCCGTGCGTATTGGATATGCCAAAAACAGTAACAATAAGTCTCTCAATGAGAGACGTTACTGGTGCCCGCTCAAACAAATCGATGAGCAACGGGATGACAGTGAACTTTCTGAATTAAAAAAAAAGTTGTGTGGCCATGAAAAAAGAGAGCGAGCAAGAGAGGGAGAGTCAGGAAGGAGATTGTGGTCTTCCTGCTTGTGCTCTTTCATGGCATGGCCTGAGAGCCCGGAAACCCCTGAGCCAGGTCACTGTGAGATAGAGTTTCAAAGCTTCCCTGATTGTGAACCAATTTCAGCCGTACAATGCTAGAACACCCCTCCCTCCACCAGTGTCATCATGTTTCATCCTTTACCCACTTTCAGCACACATCTCCCATCCAGAGTGATCCCTTCCAACTATCATTGTTATCGTGATCCCTTCTCTATCCCAGCTGCCCTCTCTCCCAGCCCTTGAGGCAGGCTTCCAACCACGGACCATTCATCCTGGCCCTTGTTGCTAACTGTCCTTGGGTGTTAATCTCATACTATGTTTTTACTTTTTTTTACGTCCCATAAATGAGCCCAATCATTCTATGTCTGTCCTTCTGACTTATTTCACTCAGCATGAGCCTCTCCATGAAAGGAAGAAAGAGAGAAAGAAGAAAGAGAGAAAGGAAGAAAGAAAGGAAGGAAGAAAGGAAGAAAGAAAGAAGGGAAGAAAGAAAGAAGTAAAGAAAGAAAGAGAAAGAAAGAGAGAAAGGAAGAAAGAAAAAAGGAAAGAAAGAAAGAGAAAGAAAGAAAGGAATGAAAGAATAAAAGAAAGAAAGAAAGAAAGAAAGAAAGAAAGAAAGAAAGAAAGAAAGAAAGAAAGAAAGAAAGAAAGAAAGAAAGAAAGAAATCTGTTTTCACTTCATTTGCCTCTGGCTGTTCTATTCACTCAGCATAGGCCTCTTCATGAAAGAAAGAAAGAGAGAGAGAAAGAAAGAAAGAAAGAAAGAAAGAAAGAAAGAAAGAAAGAAAGAAAGAAAGAAAGAAAGAAAGAAAAAGAGAGAAAGAGAGAAAGAAAGAAAGAAAGAAAAAGAGAGAAAGAGAGGAAGAAAGAAAGAAAGAAAGAAAAATGAAAAAAGAAAGGAAGAAAGAAAGAAAGAGAGAGAAAGAAAGAGAGAAAGAGAGATAGGAAGAAAGAAAGAAGGAAAGAAAGAAAGAGGAAGGAAGAAAGAAAGGAAGAAAGGAAGAAAGAAAGAGAGAAAGAAAGAGAGAGAAAGAGAGAAAGGAAGAAAGAAAGAAGGAAAGAAAGAAAGAAAAGAGAAAGAAAGAGAGAAAGGAAGAAAGAAAGAAGGAAAGAAAGAAAGAGAAAGGAAGAAAGAAAGAGAGAGAAAGAAAGAGAGAAAGAGAGATAGGAAGAAAGAAAGAAGGAAAGAAAGAAAGAGGAAGGAAGAAAGAAAGGAAGAAAGGAAGAAAGAGAGAAAGAAAGAGAGAGAAAGAGAGAAAGGAAGAAAGAAAGAAGGAAAGAAAGAAAGAAAAGAGAGAGAAAGAAAGAGAGAAAGGAAGAAAGAAAGAAGGAAAGAAAGAAAGAGAAAGGAAGAAAGAAAGAGAGAGAAAGAAAGAGAGAAAGAGAGATAGGAAGAAAGAAAGAAGGAAAGAAAGAAAGAGGAAGGAAGAAAGAAAGGAAGAAAGGAAGAAAGAGAGAAAGAAAGAGAGAGAAAGAGAGAAAGGAAGAAAGAAAGAAGGAAAGAAAGAAAGAAAAGAGAGAGAAAGAAAGACAGAAAGGAAGAAAGAAAGAATGAAAGAAAGAAATAGAAAGGAAGAAAGAAAGGAAGAAAGAAAGAAAGAGAGAGAAAGAAAGAGAGAAAGAGAGATAGGAAGAAAGAAAGGAAAGAAAGAGGAAGGAAGAAAGAAAGGAAGAAAGAAAGAAAGAGAGAGAGAAAGAAAGAGAGAGAAAGAGAGAAAGGAAGAAAGAAAGAAAGGAGAGAGAAAGAAAGAGAGAAAGGAAGAAAGAAAGGAAAGAAAGAAAGAGAAAGGAAGAAAGAAAGGAAGAAAGAAAGAAAGAGAAAGAAAGAAGGGAAGGAAGGAAGAAAGAAAGAAGGAAAGAATGAAAGAAGGAGAGAAAGGAAGAAAGAAAGAAGGAAGGTCAGCGCAAAGCCAGGAGTAAGCCCTGAGCATAGCTGGGTGGGACCCAAAGACCAAAACTGCAACAAAACACCAAAACCAATAAAAACATAAACATCTGACTTGGGGCACCTTTTAAATTTCTCCCTGAATTTATATATCCTGAATTTCAATCATTTTGTTTCAAACAAACAGGCCTTACCTTCTGGAGGGTTCAGAGGCTTCCCTGCAATGTTCAGAACCTAGGTGAACTGACAGGGATACTTAGTAAGCAGTATGGTTCTAACAATTTGGTGCCCACCTGGACAACTCAATGCTGCATGGCTGGGTGCTAAGAGCCATTGAGTCTTTCCCAATGATGCTCAACAAACCATGTGGTACCTGACTGTAACTAGGGACATTAAACATGACACCCAATCTCCTTGAGCTATCTCTGTAGCCCAGACCTTGGTTTTAAAATGTCCTTCTGACTTTCTGGTAACAATTTCAAGACTTTCCTCAAAAGAGAGCATTTAGTTTTACATATGAAATCTTCTGGTGATCCTGAGAATTCAACCTGTTTGTTCTGCAGTTTTCTCATGAGGAGTTATCTCAAAAAGAGAGGGAGCATGAAAATCACTTTAATTATTGAATGAAATATCATGGTTTCTTGATAAATATCAATTATCATTGTTTCAACTGAGATCATGGGAGTGGTAAGACATCAATCCCGATGTCATTTAAAGGCTACTCTCTGCTTTGCACTTGGACTCACTATAGGTACTGTTTTGGGTGGGGGGTCCTTGGGGCTGGAGATAGAACCTGGGCCTCCTACATACAAAGAATTCACTCTAGCTCGTTGAGCTATCTCTCTGGTTCAAAATAGCTTTAGAAGATTATTTGGTTAAAATTATAGTGCGTAGCAAAGTATATTTGCATAGATTGTTTATGACTTTAATTATACTGTTTTAGTCATCCATTACACCATTGTTAATACAGGTAGTTTTGTAATTCCATTCAAATTGCCTTGTATACTGATACATTTGTATTGTTTGTGTATTTGTCCTCTAGTAATTTTGATATCTAAAATCAAGCATAATAAAGTGGTTATTATTTTTTTAAAAAAAAAAAGAAAGAAAGAAGGAAAGAAAGAGAAAGGAAGAAAGAAAAAAGGAAAGAAAGAAAGAGAAAGGAATGAAGAAAGAAAGAAAGAAAGAAAGAAAGAAAGAAAGAAAGAAAGAAAGAAAGAAAGAAAGAAAGAAAGAAAGAAAGAAAGAAAGAAAGAAAGAAAGAAAGAAAGAGTCTGCCGCCGCACGAGCTTGACCCCGGAGGCAACTGAACTACTTTGGACACAAGCAGCGCCCCCAAAATGCCTCCAAACTGTGTGATTGGAGCTACTGGCCCATGTGCCTCCAGCGGGGTACGGTCTTTTCTCTCTCAACTCTTTCTTATTGAACGCAGCGAGGCAACTGCCGGTTTTTAGAGTATGCAGGTACCCATGGGAAGCCCGGGAAAGCCGAGGGGGCAGGATTTCCAGATCCGCCCTGTGCCGATATTTAAGCACAGGGCCATGTAGGTACGTTCCTTTCTGCCACCGCAGGAGCTCGACCCCGGAGGCAACTGAACTACTTTGGACACGAACAGCGCTCCCAAAATGCCTCCAAATTGTGTGATCGGAGCTACTGGCCCATGCGCCTCCAGCGGGGCATGGTTCTTCTCTCCAGCCTCCTCCATCATGTGAGCACCACAAAAGGGAAGTAAAAGATTGCAGTGATGCAATTACCAAAAGAATTTTCCCTGGACTTCATATAGAAATCCAAAACCTCGAGGCTGCTGTTGCAGCCACGTGACCTAATATCTCTTGATTGTCAGCAACGTGAAAAGGTTCCTTTTTAGCAGGTCTTACTGTAGGGGGAAACTCCAATCAATAGTACTGAGTTTGTTGTTGAAGTATTGAAGGTAATCAAAGTAGCAGCTATTTCTTTAGACTGTGAACTAAGCCAAAGCCCCATACCGGCCGAGGTGAGGAAATATCCTTCTTTCTCGATTCTTTTCCCTTTTCTGGGAGAAACGCGGTGTGGTGTCCACCATATTATGAAGTCTATTAAGCAGGCACAAACTTAGAGGCGCGGGAATGGGAGGGGGAAAAAAAAAACAACTATATACTTGGAACAGCGGGATGCTTGGGAAGTCTCAGGCCCATACCAGTGCATGCTCCGCCGAGACTCGACCCGGGTGGCCACACTTTTGTGTGGCTGCGATGCTGCTGATCAACCAGAATCCAGAGCCTAACTAGACTACTTCCGGTTCCAGAAACTTCTTGCAACCATGTCTCTAGACTAAACTAAGCCATAGCCCCACGCCGGCTGAGAACTGGAAATATCCTTTTTTCTCGTCGGGTGGCGTGGTGTCAGCCATAATATGAGGACTATTCATTAAGCAGGCACAAACTTGGTGGCGCAGGAAGGAGGGGGGAAAAATTCTATGTACTTGAAACAATGGGACTTCATATCTCTCTATAGGGAGCCATTTTACAAGCCCGGCTCTTATCCTCTAGTCAAGTGGAGGCTTACTTGGGATTCCTGTAACAAGGTCACCACTGCTGACCTTACCGATCTTATTAGTTC